>NC_138303.1:52440000-52492500 GCF_965601325.2 Salmo salar
TGGCTGGGTCTTTCAGCATGACAATGATCCCAAACACACCGCCCGGGCAACGAAGGAGTGGCTTCGTAAGAAGCATTTCAAGGTCCTGGAGTGGCCTAGCCAGTCTCCAGATCTCAACCCCATAGAAAATCTTTGGAGGGAGTTGAAAGTCCGTGTTGCCCAGCAACAGCCCCAAAACATTACTGCTCTAGAGGAGATCTGCATGGAGGAATGGGCCGAAATACCGGCAACAGTGTGTGAAAACCTTGTGAAGACTTATAGAAAATGTTTGACCTGTGTCATTGCCAACAAAGGGTATATAACAAAGTATTGAGATAAACTTTTGTTATTGACCAAATACTTATTTTCCACCATAATTTGCAAATAAATTCATTAAAAATCCTACAATGTGATTTTCTGGATTTTTTTTCCTCATTTTGTCTGTCATAGTTGAAGTGTACCTATGATGAAAATTACAGGCTTCTCTCATCTTTTTAAGTGGGAGAACTTGCACAATTGGTGGCTGACTAAATACTTTTTTGCCCCACTGTATGCATGCACCCATTTAAGAAAATGATTGTAAAAACTGTTAAATCCCCTTAGATTGTTGAGGAATTGAAACATTTTATGGTTGAGAAAGGTATAGCAAATAAACCTGGCAGCACAACCGATTGGCAAAGAAACTATACTATGTAAATATATATATATATATATATAATAAAAAATGATAGTAAAAAGCTTTGGAGCACCTTAAATTACATTTTGGGAAAAAAAGCTCATTCATCACAAAACCCACTGATATTGCCAACTACTTGAATGATTTATTCGTTGGCAAGATTAGCAAACTTAGGCATGACAGGACAGCAACAAACGCTGTCACTACACATCCAATTATATCTGACCAAATTCTGAAAGACAAGCATTGTACTTTTGAATTCCGTAAAGTGAGTGTGGAAGAGGTGAAAAAATTATTGTTGTCTATCAACAATGACAAGCCACCAGGGTCTGACAACCTGGATGGAAAATTACTGAGGATAATAGCGGACGGTATTGCCGCTCCTATTTGCCATATCTTCAATTTAAGCCTACTGGAAAGTGTGTGCCCTCAGGCCTGGAGGGAAGCAAAAGTCATTCCGCTACCCAAGAATAGTAAAGCCCCCTTTACTGGCTCAAATAGCCGACCAATCAGCCTGTTACCAACCCTTAGTAAACTTCTGGGAAAAAATTGTGTTTGAGCAGATACAATGCTATTTTACAGTACACAAATATGGAAGGATGTTCAACAAGCACAGCACTTACACAAATTACTGATGATTGGCTGAGAGAAATTGATGATACAGATATCGTGGGGGATGTTTTGTTTGACTTCAGTGTGGCTATTGACTTTATCAATCACCGTCTGCTGCTGGAAAAACGTATTATGGCTTTACACCCCCTGCAATATTGTGGATAAAGAGTTACTTGTCTAACAGAACACAGAGGGTCCTCTTTAATGGAAGCCTAGCCAACATAATCCAGGTAGAATCAGGAATTCCCCAGGGTAGCTGTTTAGACCCTTACTTTTTTCAATCTTTACTAATGACATGCCACTGGCTTTGAGTAAAGCCAGAGTGTTTATGTACAGATGACTCAACACTATACATGTCAGCTACTACAACAACTGAAGTGACTGCAACACTTAAAGAGATGCAGTTAGTTTCAGAATGGGTGACAAGGAATAAGTTAGTCCTAAATATTTCCAAAACTAAAAACATTGCATTTGGGACAAATCATTCACTAAACCCTAAACCACAACTAAATCTTGTAATGAATAGTGTGGAAATTGATAAAGTTGAGGTGACTAAACTGCTTGGAGTAACCCTGGAATGTAAACTGTCATGGTCAAAACATACTGATACAACAGTAGCTAAGATGGGGAGAAGTCAATCCATAATAAAGCGCTGCTCTGCCTTCTAAACAACACTTTCAACAAGGCAGGTACTACAGGCCCTAGTTTTATCGCACCTGGACTACTGTTCAGTAGTGTCGTCATGTGCCACAAAGAGGGGCTTAGGAAAATTACAATTGGCTCAGAACAGCCATGACTACATGGAACTCTATTCCACATCAGGTAACTGATGCAAGCAGTAGAATCAGATTTAAAAAACAGGTAAAAATACACCTTATGGAACAGTGGGGATTGTGAAGAGATACACACAAAGGTACAGACAAACGCACTCTACACACATGTACATTGTAATATTGTTTTATGTTGGTATTATACATTTTGTATTGTATTATGTAGTGGTGGAATAATGTTATATGATGTACTATTTTATATTTTGTTTTATATGTAATGTAAGTGCCTTAATGTGTTTGGACCCCAGGAAGAGTAGCTGCTGCCTTGGCAGGAACTAATGGGATCCATAATAAACCCCAGGAAGAGTAGCTGCTGCCTTGGCAGGAACTAATGGGGATCCATAATAAACCCCAGGAAGAGTAGCTGCTGCCTTGGCAGGAACTAATGGGGATCCATAATAAATACAAAGTAGATTTACTCTGAGTCTGAGAAACCAGTCTATGTATGGTATTCTCAAATGTGTGGGCTACTGGCTTTAAAGGAGAGAAGCAATGTCAGAAAGGAGAGCAGCCAATAGGATGTGCCCGAGGGCCTTGTTTGCTACCATATGTTTCAGTTAAGATTGGGGACAGGTGGGGGAGTACTCAAATAGACTGCATGCAACCTCACTACAAAACTCTTAGGTTCAAGTCTTGTTTAACATCTTTTCAAGGAGGCCTATTTTGGCCCTTTGGTTAGTATCTTGGTCTGTATGCTACTTAGGTTAAGAGCTAAATTGGTTTTGATTTTGACAAACACACAAGTACACTACACACACGTATACACAAACACGGAGCATGCGCGTACACAAACACGCATGTATACACGCATGTATACACACACACACACACACACACACACACACACACACACACACACACACACACACACACACACACACACACACACACACACACACACACACACACACACACACACACACACACACACCCTAAGGATCCAGCATCCTGAAAGTCATAGCCAACAGATCCACCCAGTGGGATGTACTGTAGTCCTGCTAAAAGTGTCTCTCTTGCCCAACTCCTGTCACCCACATAATAGGCTCAGGCACTAAGAATAGACATGTCATTTTAGCCAGAAAAAGAGAGAACACCCACAGGTCTTTGGTTTCCAACAGTTATCAGAGTAGACAGAGGCGGCCTCCTGAGTGGTGCAGTGCTTGAGGCACTACAGATCCAGGTTCGATCCTGGGCTGTGTCGCAGCCGGCCGAGACCAGGAGACCCATGAGGCGACAAACAATTGGCCCAGCGTCGCCCGAGTCGGTGGAGGGTTTGGCTGGCCGGGATGTCCTTGTCCCATCACGCTCTAGCGACTCCTGTGGCGGGCAGGGCGCATGCACACTGACACATCGACATGTGTACTGTGTTTCCTCCGACACATTGGTGCGGCTGGCTCCTGGGTTAAGCGAGCAGTGTGTCAAGAAGCAGTGCAGCTTGGCAGAGTTGTGTTTCGGAGGACGCATGGCTCTCAACCTTCTCTACAGGAATTGCAGCGATGGGACAAGACTGTAACTACCAATTTGATATCACGAAATTGGGGAGAAAAAAACTAGACAGGTATCATGCCCATAAGTGGCACAAGGGCATCTTCCCCCTCAGATTTGTACTGATTTTTAATTTGTCAGACGTTAAATTAATTACTAAACATTTGAAGAGTTTTAAGCCCATGTTTTTCCAGCGGTAATTTGCAGAGGGGGAACACTAACTGGACCAGGCAAAGAGTACCACCCCCTCTTATTCTTCCTAGTAAGTGTTTCCTTCCAAGGTGCACCAAGGAGAAAAGATATGCTAGACAGGATGTTAGCTACTCCAGTGCGTGCAAACAGTATCGTCAGTGGAGGGGAGAGAGAGTGTAGAGTGACACACACACAGTTTTTGATTTTATTTTAGCTTCCGGTGATGGGCAGGATTCACAGGAGGTACGTTTTTAAATGAATTTGATCAATCTATGTAGGCTATTGATTCCTACTTGATGAATAAATTATAATATAATGTAATGATAAATGTAATACTAGCAACCTAGCAATTTTATGAAGTTGGCTTTATCCAGCTAGATAGGTTCCAAATCTATCAATCTCATAACTGGCTACCAAGCCATTTCAGGCTATGGATCAAGTTAAAGTAGCTTGTCTGACTATCTTAGCTGGCATGCCTGCTGGAAAGGTTGCTAAACTTTAGAGAATACTAAACTTGCTTTAATTCTTGGGTTATGATACTATATACCAGTGTGGCAGTTGTACTAAACTCCTAAGGCATAAAAGTTCTAAAGAATAAATGTGCATCATTATTAGTTAAAATTACAATTGAACAGGTGAAGAGGTATGCTTAGATAACTATGCAGAGAAATATACATATCTTTGGCTCCAGATTGCAGGAAAAAGGTGTTGTTTTGGGGCCCCCTTTCTCTTGTGAATGGTGGTGGTTTCTGTCTACTTGATAGTTGTAGAGACTAGCAGGATCAGGTAGGTGTGTGCTTGTTTATTGCAGTTATTCCGCAGATTTAGGGCAATGCCCGAAAGATTAATATAAAACATGAGGTGTGTGTGTGTGTGTGTGTGTGTGTGTGTGTGTGTGTGTGTGTGTGTGTGTGTGTGTGTGTGTGTGCGTGCGTGCATACGTGTGTGCATAAGTGTGAGAGTGTATGTGCATGTGTTAGGAGTTTGCAAATTTCTCTGTGTAGACCCTTGAAACCTATTTATTTGTGTGCATGTGTGCGCAATGCATGTGCATGTACATGTGCATGTGTGTAGGTGTGCGTGGTGTGCACATACCAGTGAGTGTGTATGAGTGTGAATGGCTCTCTCCATTGGGCCCCCTGCAGGCAACACACTACTGGGAGTCTACACTACAGCCTCATTGTGGCGAGTCAGGAAAGACAAAGAGAGGCGCACAGAACACGGAAAATCACTACCATTTACAGTTAATGATACCTACGTGGAATGGTTTTACTCTGATTCATACTGGTTTTACAGTCATGTATATCCACGAATAAGGAATAGATTCAGAAATGTATCTTCAAATAATATTTTTGCAAGAATCTCCTTGCGAATGATTTTGCCGAAGATTGTATCTCTGCTTTCAGAAATTTAAAAACACTACAGTATTCCAGATATATCAACAGTGCCGTCTAAGATAGAGTCAGTGTACTATTGCAAGTACAATAACCTTGTTATGGGCTACAGTAGGTCTGGGAATGATGTATCCTGAATAATAACGTGTAAATAGATATTCTGATGCTGGATCCCAATGCTTTGACTCAACAAATACACAAACACATGACAAATTCAGTTGGACACTGAATACAGCAGACAGTAGTAAAGCGTTATCTTTTGCAGACAGCAAGTGTACATTACTGTGTCAACGGAAATTGTGTGTGTGGTTTGGTTTTACTATCCTTGTGGGGACCAAAAGTCCTCACAAGGATAGTAAAACAAGGACAATTCTGACAAGTGGGGACATTTTGCCGGTCCCCATAAGAAGAAGGGCTATTTTAGGCTTAGGGGTTAGGTTTATGGTCGCAATTAGGGTTAGAGGGTGTGTGTGTGTGTGTGTGTGTGTGTGTGTAAGAGAGAGAGAGAGATGTGTCATATCTGCCATAAGAAGACAGAGACATGAACTGAGTGGGTTGAGAAAATAAACCATGAGTAAGAATAAGTAGCTATGATCCATTGTGTGTGTGCATATAGAGAGGTAACCCAGGTAACACTGTAATTGATACCCCTCTCTCTCATAAGGTTTGTGAATACAGGCCTAGGAGTTTCACTGCAATGTGAGTGTTTTGCTCTCCATGGTGCTGAAATCCCCAATGCTGCCATGTAAACATACAGAATGCCCACCATCCATAAAATAGTGTTATACATCTCCCTCTCTTCTCTCTCTCTCACACACACATACACAAATGCCCTGCATCCTACCACACAATGAATAGATCAATTAATTTCCCTTACAACCAAATTCCTTCTATCACTGTCATCTAATACAGCTATGTATTTAATTTACCATCTCAAGAGAGGGCCTGTGAGGATTGTTGTGTTCAATACTGCTCTACTGTAAGTGCTTATCAAGCTAACAGTTACTCTGAAAGGGCTTCCTCTACTCTCACTCGGTAATGATTCGATGATGGCATCCATTGAGTGGCTGGGAAGACTACCTCTTCTACCTCGTCCGCCTTGGGCTCATTGTTCTTTTTCAGTCCTCCCCTCCCCCTCCTTCTCTCCTTCTTTCTATTCCCTTGTGTTCCCAGCCCAGACAGTGTTTATTTGAGTAAGGGACTGGGAATTCCCTCTCCCTTGATCATCTATCTCTGACAGAATCGGCCACATCGTCAGAGTGGGAAACCCAGACTATAGATGGTGGGGCGAATCCTAACTTCCACCTAAGTCGAATTTTTACTAAGTAATGCATCGATTTCAATGGGATACTATAAGTGAACATTTGACTAAAGTGGGAGTTAGGATTGGCTGTAATACCAGCCAAAACAAAGGGTGAGTGGGGCCCCTTAGTCTACAATGATTCTGTTCCTTGCTCCCCTTGATTAGAAAGGACTGGAGAGTTGAAAGCAACCTCCTACCCAGCTGGATAGTGGGCTTTAATTGTACCATATGGCCTTCGCCAAACCAATGTTTTTGTTTCTGATTGGAGAAATGACTAATGAAAGGATACAAGGGAAAACACAATAGAAGGATACCAGAGCATGGTATTGGTATGTAGCCTCAAAAAAAGGTGAGAAGTTGTTGATTGATGTTGATGAATACAGAAACTACCCAATAGAGCTCAGGTAACTTTTACAACAAGTGTATTTACAGCAGATTCACACAGTCTATCCCTGTAATGTTGGCCAGATAGCAGGCAGGCCCAGGAGGGAAATACAGTATCTCTCTGGCTTTTCACACAGGCAGAGGCTGTCTCGTCCTCTGTTGTACAAGGGCCAAAACTAGAGCTTTCCTCTTATCGCTCTACTCTAGTGTAGCTTGGCCTCCTAAATTCCTGTCTTTAGCTCCATTATTTTCTCCCTGAACACTGAGGCCTATGCTTTGCTTGGGTCCTAGTTCCACCACGGTCTCAAAGGGCTGTCTGCTGACTGCTTTCCCACTCAGTCTGATTCCATCTGTGATTTTTCGGTGTTGCACAAGCTCAGGCAGGCGTGCCCGTTCTCCAACACATCAACACACACACATGCTCGTAAGTACATGTATGCATATAGACACATGCACGCATCCACGTGCGCACGCACACAGACACACAGTTCACACATTGTAAAACGTCTAATTTGCTTCGACTACCTCAGGGAATAAGCATAACCATGAGGCTTGTTGCTGCTGTGTTCCATTTTCATTTGTGGGGAAATACAGCGATCCCACAGTGAGCAGTGCTCGACAAGGCATACACTAACAGTTTGTCCCATTCACTTCACTTGTAGTTCTTGTATTTATAATATTGCAGTACCATATGCAGTGATGTTACAGTACAGGTTGAATGGTAAGAACATAGCGAGTTGGTGTCAGTGGGGACAGTATAACAGTAGTGGCAATACTTGTGTGACTGATGCTGGGTAGTACAGATGCTCCCGTGCACTCACTCTCATTTACCAAGTGGAGAGCTGAAGAGACACAGTCACTCACTTTGAAAGTAGCAGCTACATTTACAACCAACTGATGAAATGCATGTTCATGGATCAAGTGTACAAGTCGTAGCCCACATCTCTCAATAACAGTTTTTTAACCTGCATGGGATTACTTGGATAAATAAACAATATATAAACTAATATTTGTATGCATTTTTGGGGGTATTTCTTAGGAGTTCCTCTGTGATAATTCTCAAGCTAAAAGTGCTTCTACTGTCCTCTATGGAGAACATGAGTGGCTCAAGAGGAAAATGAACAGAGCTCTTGCCGCAACAAACAGGTGGCCTTAACTGGCATCCCAATCTTGGCAGGCTGAGATGAATGAGTCGTGAGCTGACAGCGTTGTGAATTACAGCTCTAGAAGCTCTAGAAATGGGTTACAGCTCTAGTCCATTATTGATGACCCAACAATCGTTATACAGTATCTAAATGAGGTGGGAAGAGAAGCTCGGAGAAGGGCCTCCCTCCCACCCTGTAGAGGCCGTGCTCATTTTAGCAGCCAGTTAGCCACACAAGTGATGACTCATATCCTGCCAGCTTGGTCTCATGATATAACATAGTAAACGTAAATCCGGGACACTCAAATTAGTATGATATGTTACATTCGCTATGGTTACATCAGACAGAAGGTAAGGCCTCCCGGGTGGTGCAGTGGTCTAAGGCACGGTGTCGCAGTGCTAGCTGTGCCACTAGAGATTCTGGGTTCAAGTCCAGGCTCTGTCGCAGCCGGCCGCGACCGGGAGACCCATGGGGCGGCGCACAATTGGCCCAGCGTCGTCCGGATTAGGGGAGGGTTTGGCCGGCAGGGATGTCCTTGTCCCATCGTGCACTAGCCACTCCTGCGCAGTGCACACTGACACGGTCGTCAGGTGCACGGTGTTTCCTCCAACACATTGGTGCGGCTGGCTTCCAAGTGTCAAGAAGCAGTGCGGTTTGGTTGGGTTGTGTTTTGGAGGACGCACAGCTCTTGACCTTTCGCCTCTCCCGAGTCTGTACGGGAGTTGCAGTGATGAGACAAGACTGTAACTACCAATTGGGGAGAAAAAGGGGTAAAAGTAAAAAATCTAATCAAATAATAATACATCTGACAGAAGGTTACTTAAGACAAAAACTAAAGTAGGGTGGATGGGGAGGTGTATAACGCGAATGGCTAGCAACCCAAAGGTTGCATGTTCAAATGTCATTATGGACAACTTTAGCAAATTAGCAGCTTTGCAACTACTTACTACTTTTTAGATATTTTGCAACTACTTAGAATGTTAGCTAACACTTTCCCTAAGCGTAACCCCTTAACCCTAACCTTAACTCCTAGCTAACATTAGCCACCTAGTTAAGGTTAGCCTCAACAAATTGGAATTCGCAACATATCATACGAAATGGATGCTGGACATCCACAAATGAATACATAGTACCATACAAAACGTAGCCTATCATACTAATTGGCGTGTCACAGATTTACATTTACTATGTTACGTCTACCCGAGTCCAAGTTGATCCTGCTTCTGACTCGTCAATTACCCTGACATTGCATGCAGCGAGAGTGTGGGCTACCCAGCAGAGCTAGGTGCAGAGGTAGGCTTCAAGACCAGGGTTACTGTGACACACTGAAGCAGCAGGTGAGATAGACAGCCAGAGAGAGAGAATGAATGAGTGAAAAATGTAGATGTGGGGAGGTGGTCAGAGAGAAATGTAAAGTGAGGGGCTGGAAACTGAGGTGTGAATATCTGTTTAAATGTGGTTTACAGATCAGATATAAAGAGTAAAACATGTAAAATAGTAAATATAGACTCACAGCTAGAGCAAGAACCAACACAGAAACCCAAGTAGGCCTTCGATCAAGCCTGAAATGAACTAGTTGCATGGGAGGTGAGATGGTATGAATGATACTGACAGAAAACAGTGGTAGGCCTATCACCTCATGAAAATGTAGAATGTCACTAATACTGTGTAATATACAGTGCCTTCAGAAAGTATTCATAACCCTTGACTTATTCCACATTTTGTTGTGTTACAGCCTGAATTCAAACTATAATTGTTTTCTCACCCATCTACACATAATACCCCATAAAGACAAAGTGAAAACATGTTTTTAGAAAATGTTGCACAAGTATTCACAGCAATTTATTATAACACTCCAAATTGAGCTCAGGTTTAGCATCCAATTTCCTTTAATCATCCTTTCTGATTGGAGTCCACCTGTGGCCAATTCAATAGTTTGGACATGATTTATAAAGAAACACACCTGTCTATATAAGGTCCTACAGTTGACAATGCATGTCAGAGCAGAAACTATACCATGAAGTCCAAGGAGCTGTCTGTAGAATTGTAATGAGGCATATATCTGGGGAAGGGTATAAAACAATTTCTACAGTGTTGAAAGTTTCCAAGAGCACAGTGGTCTCCATCATTGGGAAATGGTAAAAATATAGAACTACACAGACTCTGCCTAGAGCTGGCCGTCCGACCAAACTGAGCAACTACGCAAGAAGGACCTTGGTCAGGGAGGTGACCAAGAACCCAAATGACCTCTCTGACAGAACTACAGAGTTCCTTGACTGAGATGGAAGAACCTGCCAGAAGGACAACAGTCTCTACAGCACTTCACCAATCTGGTATTTTTGGGAGAGCGGCCAGACGGAAGCCACTCCTGAAAAAAAAGCACATGACAACATGCCTGGAATTTGCAAAAAGGCACGTGAAAGACTTTGAGATCATAAGGCAAAAGATTATGTTGTCTAATGATGCAAACAATTTAACTCTTTGTTCTGAATGCAAAGTATATATCTGGAGAAAACCAGGCAGGAACTGGGAGACTGCTAAGGATAGAGGGAACAATGAATGGAGCCAAATACAGGGAAATCCTTGATAATAACCTGCTTCAGAGTGCAAACAACCTTAGCCTGGGGGGAAGATTTACGTTCCCACAGGACAATGACCCCAAGCATATAGCCAAAGCAATGCTGGAATGGCTTCAGAACAAGAATGTGAAAGTCCTTGAGTGGCCCAGTGTCACATATACTCCCTCTCTGGCCTCTAGGTCATCAGGCTGCTGATTATCCCGCACACCTGTCACCATGGTCTCGCGCACCTGCGCCTCATGACACTCACCTGGACTCCATCACCTCCATCATTATCTTCGCTATATCTGTCACTCCCCTTGGTTCTTTCCTCAGGTGTTATTGACTCTGTTTTCATGTCGGTGCGTTTGTGTTTCATGTTCATTGTTTATTTTATTTATTAAAACACTCACTCCCTGAACTTGCTTCCTGACTCTCAGCGCACTCGTTACACCCAGCCAAAGCCCAGACTTGAATCCTATTGAAAATCTGTGGAATGACTTGAAGATTGCTGTTCCCCATCTAACTTAACAGGGCTTGAGAAAATCTACAAAGAATAACGGGAGAAAATCCCCATAAATCCAGATGTGCAAAGCTAATACAGATATACCCATGATGACTCAAAGCTGTAATCGCCACCAAAAGTGCTTCTACAAGGTATTGACTCAGGGGTTTGAATACTTAGGATAAATGAGATAGTTCTGTATTTCATTTGCAATACACTTGGAAAAAATGTCAAAACATGTTTTCACTTTGTCATTTTGGGGTATTGTGTGTAGATGGTTGAGAAAGAAAATCTATTTCCTAAATCCATTTTGAATTTAGGCTGCAACACAAAAAAAAAATCGGAATAAGCCAAGGGGTATGAATACTTTCTGAAGGCACTGTGTACAGTGGGGGGGAAAGTATTTGATCCCCTACTGATTTTGTACGTTTGCCCACTTACAAAGAAATGATCAGTCTATAATTTTAATGGTAGGTTTATTTGAACAGTGAGAGACAGAATAACAACAAAAAAATCCAGAAAACCGCATGTCAAAAATGTTATAAAATGATTAGCATTTTAATGAGGGAAATAAGTATTTGACCCCTCTGCAAAACATGACTTAGTACTTGGTGGCAAAACCCTTGTTGGCAATCACAGAGGTCAGATGTTTCTTGTAGTTGGCCACCAGGTTTGCACACATCTCAGGAGGGATTTTGTCCCACTCCTCTTTGCAGATCTTCTCCAAGTCATTAAGGTTGAGGCTGACGTTTGGCAACTCGAACCTTAAGCTCCCTCCACGGATTTTCTATGGGATTAGGTTCTGGAGACTGGCTAGGCCACTTCAGGACCTTAATGTGCTTCTTCTTGAGCCACTCCTTTGTTGCCTTGGCCGTGTGTTTTGGGTCACTGTCATGCTGGAAAACCCATCCACGACCCATTTTCAATGCCATGGCTGAGGGAAGGAAGACAGGTTAACAGGCTATACTTACAAACATAGCAGTGCTAACGAAAACAACCCACAACCCCAAGAGAAAAACACACACCTAATATATGACTCCCATTCAGGTACAACGATAACCAGCTGTTCCTGATCGGGAGTCACACAGACTAACACAGAAACAGAACAACTAGAAACTACATACAACACACAACCTCTGCCACGTCCTGACCAATACTAAACAACACTCCCTCTGCTGGTCAGGACGTGACATTAAAAACACCCCCAAAGCATAATGTTTCCACCTCCATGTTTGATGGTGGAGATGGTGTTCTTCGGGTCATAGGCAGCATTCCTCCTCCTCCAAACACGGCGAGTTGAGTTGATGCCAAAGAGCTCCATTTTGGTCTCATCTGACCGCAACACTTTCACCAGTTGTCCTCTGAATCATTCAGATGTTCATTGGCAAACTTCAGACGGGCATGTATATGTATTCTTGAGCAGGGGGACCTTGCAGGCGCTGCAGGATTTCAGTCCTTCACGACATAGTGTGTTACCAGTTGTTTTCTTGGTGACTATGGTCCCAGCTGCCTTGAGATCATTGACAAGATCATCCCGTGTAGTTCTGGGCTGATTCCTCACCGTTCTCATGATCATTGCAACCCCACGAGGTGAGATCTTGCATGGAGCCCCAGGCTGAGGGATATTGACAGTTCTTTTGTGTTTCTTCCATTTGCGAATAATCACACCAAATGTTGTCACCTTCTCACCAAGCTGCTTGGTGATGGTCTTGTAGCCTATTCCAGCCTTGTGTAGGTCTACAATCTTGTCCCTGACATCCTTGGAGAGCTCTTTGGTCTTGGCCATGGTGGAGAGTTTGGAATCTGATTGATTGATTGCTTCTGTGGACAGGTGTCTTTTTTACAGGTAACAAGCTGAGATTAGGAGCACTCCCTTTAAGAGTGTGCTCCTAATCTCAGCTCGTTACCTGTATAAAAGACACCTGGGAGCCAGAAATCTTTCTGATTGAGAGGGGGTCAAATACTTATTTCCCTCATTAAAATGCAAATCAATTTATAAAATTTTTGACATGCGTTTTTTTGGATATTTTTGTTGTTATTCTGTCTCTCACTGTTCAAATCAACCTACCATTAAAATTATAGACTGATCCTTTCTTTATCAGTGGGCAAACATACAAAATCAGCTCGGGATCAAATACTTTTCCCCCCCACTGTATGTATAAATACACTAAACACAAATATAAAAGCAACATGTAAAGTTTTGGTCGACATGTTTCATGAGCTGAAATAAAAGATCCCAGACATTTTCCACACGCACAAGAAGCTTATTTCTCTCACATTTTGTGCACAAATTTGTTTACATCCCTGTAGGTGACCATTTCTCCTTTGCCAAGATAATACATCCACCTGACAGGTGTGGCATATCAAGAAGCTGACCATTACACATGTGCACCTTGTGCTGGGGACAATAAAAAGCCACACATTGTTTTCTGCATATCCTCTCAAGCTCTGTCAGGTTGGATGGGAAGTGTCACTGAACAGCAATTTTCAGTTCTCTCCAGAGATGTTTGATCGGGTTCAAGACCGGGCTCTGGCTGGGCCACTCAAGGACATTCAGAGACTTGTTCCGAAGCCTCTGCATTGTCTTGTCTGTGTGCTTAGGGTTGTTGTCCTGTTGGAAGGAGAACCTTCACCCCAGTCTGAGGTCCTGAGCACTCTGGAGCAGGTTTTCATCAACGATCTCTCTGTACTTTGGTCTGTTCATTTTCCCTCGATGCTGACTATTCTCCCAGTCCCTGCCACTGAAAAACATCCCCACAGCATGATGCTGCCACCACCATGCTTCACTGTAGGGACGGTGCCAGGTTTCCTCCAGAATCTTGTTTCTCATCGTTTGAGAGTCCTTTAGGTGCCTTTCGGCAAACTTCAAGCGGGCTGTCACGTGCCTTTTACTGAGGAGTGGCTTCCATCTGGCCACTCAACCATAAAGGCCTGATTGGTGGATTGCTGCAGAGATGGTTGTCCTTCTGGAAGGTTCTCCCATCTCCACAGAAGTATTCTGGAGCTCTGTCAGAATGACCATCGGGCTCTTGGTCACCTCCCTTTCCCAGATCAGTGCCTCGACACAGTCCTGTCTCGGAGCGCTACGGACAATTCCTTTGACCTCGTGGCTTGGTTTTTGCTCTGACATGCGCTGTCAATAGGGCTGTGGAGGTCAAGAAATTTTGTGAGCCGGTGATTGTCAAGCAAATAACTGTCGGTCTCACGGTAATTGACCATTAATTACCAAACACATTTAGCATCTCCTGGCTTCCACACATAGCCTACAAGCCACTGATGCAGACCTTTGGAACATCTACATTTGAAAAGTCTAAAAAAATCCATGTAATACAGCTTACACCTTCACAATAAATCCATTACTTATTTTAGACAGGTATAAATAAGCATGATATGAAGAAAATGTAGTCTATAACAGAATAGCACACTCTGAGTTGTCCTTATGTTAGGTCCTGATCTGGCTATGCCAAATGACTGTGGGCTATTCTAGTTAATTTAGCAGACAAGATTTGCTTAGAATTCCGTGGCATTATTTGATATTATTTTATAGTTTGAAGAATACAGTTGAACAAAGCTGAATAAAATATAAGCATTTTCTCCAAATGTTTTGAGAGCCCATGCGGGCGGCTATTCTGTGTTGAGGGGTTAACAAAGAAATAGGTACTCCTATATGCTTCATTTGGAGTTATTAATGTAACTTTAGGTTTTCTACAAAACGTTGGGCTATATGTTTTGACTTAATATACTGTAAGGCTGTATGATGCAACTCTAAAGATGATTTGAAAAAAGTTGCTTGAAAGGCATGAGCTCTGCTTTGTTTTTTTGCGCAGGTTGTACACACTTCATTTGTCTCTCATTCACAATTTGACAATCACTTGATAATGACTCAAATTTCACAGCAGCATCCCCTTTGTGGCTGTAATGCACCCTAAAAAAATTGATTCCTTTTGCGGCCAGTGGCTACGTTGTGCCTTTCTCCCTGAGTGCTGCGTACTCCTAAGCACCTCTCACTCACATGGCTCTCCATCACGTGATCGGGTCTTTCTTACAGGCTACAAGTGAAGAAAGACACATCAGGGACACAACTGCGTGTGTCCTTATCCAATTCCGAGGTGCATATTCATTGTAAAGATATTGGAAGAACTGTCCACTTTTACTTTCCGTCAGCAAACAAGATGAGTAGACCTAACGAATAGCAAAAGCACTAGCCTATGTCAATCTACTATCCCACATAGTAGAAAAGTCAACCTATTCTATTCTGTGTAAGAAATAAATATTACAAATAGTCTGGGACAGTTGTGGGATGCAATAGATCTTAAATTAATACAACCACTAGCATAAAAAAAATGTGGCTAACGCAACAGAACAGAACGTTTAGCTTAAAATGTTGATAACTATCAGGCTATTTCTTCACATTATAAGAGCAAGAATGCGCACATGGCGTATGCTATAAGCTCAAATGTTCCATTAGTGGGAAAACACTATTATCAAAAGTGACCGCAAACGTGATTATGCATGTGTTGCTTTTATTATAAAGGTGCATTTTTATGGTAAAAAACAAAACTTCCCCAAACTTGAACCTCACACGATGCTTATGTATGCCAGTTGGGCTCTAAACCCCTTGTAAAGCGGATTAATATGCTTAATTTTAAGAAGTTATTTGGCCACTTCTGATACAAACCTTAACAAAACATATATGCCTATGGGCTAGGCTACATGAGGTGTGCGACTATGATTAGAAAAAGTTGGGGGGGAGGCAGCTCCGTGTGCTGGGCATCATTCACAAGTGATAATATTTAATTCACAAGTGATGGGATCCATCTCTTTTTCGTAGAGGCCATCACTCTGTTTTCTCCTGCAATTGCATAGCCTATAGAAATGTTGCGCAACATGAGCTCATAGGCTCTCATGAAGTGTTTAAGTTTCTCAAATACATTTGCATTGACGTCAGAGTGATTACAGGGACAAGAGAGTGCTGAGTACTAGGCAGTTAGCAAGTTTGGTAGGCTACTAATGACCATCAGCAGCATCAGAGCTTGGAGAAGTCTAATTACAATGACTAAACAGTCACGTGGAATTTGACTGCCTTCATGACTCGTGACCGCCGGTGTGGCGGTAATACGGTCACCGCAACAGCCCTAACTGTCAACTGTGGGACCTTATATAGACAGGTGTGTGCCTTTCCAAATCATGTCAAATCAATTGAATTTACCACAGGTGGACCAATTAAGTTGTAGAAACATTCCAAGGATGATCAATGGTAACAGAATGCACCTGAGCTCAATTTCGAGTCTCATAGCAAACGGTCTGAATACTTATGTAAATAAGGTATTTCTGTCTTTTATTTTTAATACATTTGCAAACATTTCTAAAAACCTGTTTTTGCTTTGTCATTATAGGGTATTGTGTGTAGATTGATGAGGAAAAATTGTATTTAATCAACTTTAGAATAAGGCTGTTACGTAACAAAATATGGAAAAAGTCAAAAGGGTCTGAATACTTTCCGAATGCACTGTATATGACAAGAATGAGCACAACGCTCAAACGTCAGATTTTATAATATAAGTCAGGCTTCAATCTGATCGAACTTTGACCGCAATGCACGTTTTAAAGTAACTTTAATTCATATTATTATTAAGTTGTAGGAAGTCTCTTTCACAGACATGTCAAATGAGAGGGTAGCTAAGTCAAATTATTGGTTTCATTCAACTCGTGTTCATAATAAGCCTACCACATTCCAACCATATTTTTATCAAAAAATATTCTCAGCATGTGGTGGAAACATGGAAATGACCTGAATGAAGCTAATATGACAGTATTTCAAGTGCCACAGATGACTGTGGTTATTGACAAATGCCTATAAGTCTCAAGCCGGTTACTCAGAACGATAGTAATTGAAAGCACCTTCAAGCGCAGTTGCTTTAACTTCCAGTCCATTGTCTGCATGACTTGACTGACAGCACTGAGCACATCATGACTACTTCTAGTTTACTGCTCCTGACTATAGGTCCAGGCTGGTGTCAGGATTCCTTTTCATTTTCTCACTGCTGCTGTCCCATCTTGTCCCCCATGGGCCTCAGATCTGAGGCATTTTCCTAATGCCACTTCCTACTGATACTAGCTTTTCTGCTAAAAGAGCTTGGGCCGTATCAAGCATCTCAAAGTAGGAGTGCTGATTTAGGATCGGTTTTGTCTTTTAGATCACAAAGAATAGGATTACATGGACAAGGGGGACCTGATCTTAGATCAGCACTCTTACTCTGAGACTCTTGATACATACGGCCCTGTGTCTCCTTTATTTGGTGCCCTGGTGCTCAGGAGCAGGAGGCAGAGAAGAGGTGCATGAAGTGTGAACTCAGTCAGGTCTGGGAAGAGGAGGCACATAGACAGCTCTATGAACAGTATACCTGGGTTGTATTCATTAGGGCACACTGTACCAAAACGTTGTGCAACAGAAACCGAAATAAAAATAGTGTTTCTTATTGGACAACTTCAGATGGCACCTCCCTGTTTCTGACAATTTTCTTACGTTTAGTAAATACGACCCAATTCTGTCCATCTCATGGAACAAAGCCTTCAAGCCTTCGAAGATGAAGTAAATCTCTGCTTGTGTAATTTTTGAGGGCTTCAACACCTTTTTATCAAGAATAAGTCCACTACTGGAAGTTTTTCCTGCATGGGTAGGCCTTTTGTGGATTCCTATCTTTGTTGTTGAGCATCCTCCTCCTACTGTCATTTGTTGGCTGAATCAATCAATCAATCAATACAATTTATTTATAAAGCCCTTTTTATATCAGCCGATGTCACAAAGTGCTATACAGAAACCTAGCCTAAAACCCCAAACAGCAAGCAAAGCAGATGTAGAAGCACGGTGGCTAGGAAAAACTCCCTAGAAAGGCAGGAACCTAGGAAGAAACCTAGAGAAGAACCAGGCTCTGAGGGGTGGCCAGTCCTCTTCTGGCTATGCCGGGTGAAGATTATAACAGTACATGGCCAAGATGTTCAAATGCTGAGGTTCTGAGGTCTACCTTAACTTGCTTAATGAGCATTTGAGCAGATTTGTATGGTGTGAGTGGGGTGATGTGTGCGTGCGTGCGTGCGTGTGCATGTGTTTGTGTAAAAGGTTTTATGGTATCACTTTATTTGGATAGTCCACAGTAGATGTTTTATAGATAGTTTGCAGATGTTTATCTAACTGTACTATTCTGAAGAGTCTTGCATATTGTCAAGGCTTCTGATAAACTTCCCTTGTCTACATTCAGAGTGAAGGGGAGGGTTATGATGGTTGAGCGTAACTCAAACCTTTTACATCAGCAATCAAATTGCTGTTCTTTATAATAAAGCACGCTTGGCTAATTGAGCATGTACACAAAATAATCTGAGTCACAACAGTTTAAAATATCATGATGGGCGAAGACTATAAAAGTGCTTGAAAAAGTCCTTGAAAATCCTTGAATTTCACTTGCCAATGTCTGTATGAACCCTGTATATGCTACTTGCTCAGCCCGCAAATGAAAGATAAAATCATCTGCTTTTGTCAGTATTTTTTTAATTCAGGCCAATAGCTTTCAGTTGACACTGGCCCGGACTGCTGGCAAATTTACCTGAAGGTCGAACCCTGTGTGTGCAGTGTGTGTAGCCATTAGCAATGTTAATGATAGCCTAAACATCTGCGGGTAGATGGAAAGGCAAATAAAAGGTAACTACAAAGTAGCCTATGCCTACCTGACAGAATCATGATTATTTGCATCAATCCAGTGGTCATTGGTTTTGAAAACTCCCATCACAACTGCACGACACTGCTAGCCAAACAGAACTTACGTTGGTGCTTACCTGAGTTAAAGGCCAACTACAGAACAAAATCTACATTTCTCTGATTTTTCTCAGACCCAAAAACTTTACCCCAGATGTGGTTTAAGCATTGTTGTGGACTTAGAACATCGACTGTTGCTTATTTAAAATATGGCTAGTCATTATTAGCCTTGTTCTGTATGGAATGCGGATATATTATGGGACACAGGCCAGGTCATTATAAATGATAAATGATCAATTATGCGACCAAATCATGTGCTGGTGCCACTAACTGAAAAAGTTAGTGTAGAGCCCTGCATTACCGTGTCAAAAATCGGTATGTTCACAACAATGGCTAGCATTACATATACATTCCAACTGGAATATAGGACCCTGCAGTGTTTTCCTTAACGGTCTTTAAGCGGGGTGCAACCCCCCCCCCCAAAGTAACATCCTGTCCTGGCAACAACACCTCAGACTAATATTTGTTTTTCAAACCTTTCATACAACCCATAGTACTTTAAATCAGCCCTTGAAATAATACAAACTTAGTGGTACAGTGCATTGCCCCAACAAGGATGGAGGGTAAAATTGCCTTGAACGTTCTACAATTAATTCTCTCTCTCTCTCTCTCCCTCTCTCTCTCTCCTCCTCTCTCTCTCTCTCTCCTCTCTCTCTCTCTCTCTCCTCTCTCTCTCTCCTCTCTCCCCTCCTCTCTCTCTCCCTCTCTCTCTCTCTCTCTCTCTCTCTCTCTCTCTCTCTCTCTCTCTCTCTCTCTCTCTCTCTCTCTCCTCTCTCTCTCTCTCTCTCTCTCTCTCTCTCTCCTCTCTCTCTCTCTCTCTCTCTCTCTCTCTCTCTCTCTCTCTCTCTCTCTCTCTCTCTCGATGAATACAGTGTCAGTCTCTGCAGCTGCAAAGGCCACTGTGTAAAAAGCTTAGTAATCCTTTGGCAAAGACTGTGAGCCACGACGCTCACACAGTGATGATACACTGAGGACGGACAATGTGTACTTTGGGTCACCAGACACTGCTTTTTGCTCTCTTGAATGACACAGAACTGTATTTATGGTATAGTCCATTAGCAGTGCCCTGTGAATGGGTGCAGGCTACATGTGTAGGCACATTCAAGTATAAGACATGGTTATCATAGCCACTGCTTCAATGCTTCAATCATTATTGTACAGTGCCTTCAGAAGGTATTCAAACCCCTTGACTTTTTACACATTTTGTTGAGTTACAACCTGAATTTAAAATTGATAAAATTGAGATGTTTTGTCACTGGCCTACACACAATACCCCATAATGTCAAAGTGGAATTATATATTTTTTAAATGTTTACAAATTATATAAAGAGAAGTTGGGACGGTTTCCAATGCCTCGCAAAGGGCACCTATTGGTATATGACAACAACAAAAAGGCAGACATTGAATATCCCTTTGAGCACGGCGAAGTTATTAATTACACTTTGGATGGTGTATCAATACACCCAGTCACTACAAAGATACAGGCGTCCTTCCTAACTCAGTTGCCGGAAAGGAAGGAAACCGCTCAGGGATTTCACCATGAAGGAAATGGTGAGTTTAAAACAGTTAAAGAGTTGAATGGCTGTGATAGGAGAAAACTGAGGATGGGTCAACAACATTGTAGTTACTCCAAAATAATAACCTAATTGACAGAGTGAAAATAAGGAAACCTGTACAATATTAAAATATTCAATCTTGTTGCAACAAGGCACTAAAGTAATAGGCAAAAAATAAGTCAAAGAAATTAACTTTTTGTCCTGAATACCAATTGTTACGTATGGGGCAAATCCAATACAACATATTTCTGAGCACCACTCTCCATATTTTCAAGCATAGTGGTGGCTGTATCATGTTATAGGTATGCTTGTAATCGTTAAGGCCTGGGGAGTTTTCAGGATAAAAAAGAAATGGAATGGAGCTAAGCACAGGCAAAATCCTAGAGGAAAACCTGGTTCAGTCTGCTTTCCACCAGACCTGGGAGATGAATTCACCTTTCAGCAGGACAGTAACCTAAAACACAAGGGCCAAATCTACACTGGAGTTGCTTATCAATGTTCCTGAGTGGCCGAGTTACAGTTTTGATGTAAATCTACTTAAAAATCTATGGCAAGACCTGAAAATGGTTATCTAGCAATGATCAACAACCAATTTGACAGAGCTTGAGGAATTGTGAAAAAATTGGGGCAAATGTTGCACAATCCAGGTGTGAAAAGCTCTTAGACTTACCCAGAAAGACTCACAACTGTAATCACTGCCAAAGGCGCTTCTACAAAGTATTGAATCAGCGGCGTGAACACTTATGTAAATGAGATTTCTGTAATTCATTTTCAATAAATTTGCAAACATTTCAAATAACATGTTTTCACTTTGTCATTATGGGGTATTGTGTGTAGATGGATGGGAAAAATAATCACTTTAACCCATTTTGAATTCAGGCTGTAACACAACTAAATGTGGAATAAGTCAAGGAGTATGAATACTTTCTGAAGGCACTGTAGCTTTCTTTTTGTTTTACCTTTATTTAACTCGGCAAGTCAGTTAAGAACAAATTCTTATTTACAATGACGACCTAGGAACAGTGGGTTAACTGCCTTGTTCAGGGGCAGAACGACAGATTTATACCTTGTCAGCGCGGTGACTTGATCTAGCAACCTTTCAGTTACTGGCCCAACGCTCTAACCACTAGGCTACCTGTTAACTTGTTAACTTGTGTGTGTGTGTGTGTGTGGGTGGGTGCGTGCGTGTGTGTGTGTGTGTGCGTGTGTTAGAAAGGGAGAGGGAACAGTAAAAGGTCAAGTACCTGCTCAATTTAGCCATAAACATACTGTCTTCTTAAACAGATACAGCCTGGCACCAATACTTAATAGCTGTCCAATAAAATACTTTATTAAACTGTTAAAAAAAATATTATAACAAAATGCCATTAAGCCTGCAGACTATGCCTAAAAGCACTTGAGAATAAAAATGCTTGGTTGGTAAATAACATGCTTCTAGGCAGGGAGGGCCTGTTTATTTATGAAGGGAAAGATCACCCATATAAGTGAAAACAGCTGAGAGGTAGGCTGAGAGGTCGGTTAACTTAAAGGGAATAGCCTATGATTGCTCTAGGTGCTCTGTGCACACCTGCGTGGTCCACACCATAGGGAATTGATGTTCTTCAATATGTAGGGCAGCACTGACGTCGAAGTCTTTGATCCTATACATCACGTGGAACGCTGGGTCATTGATCATAGGACTGTTTGATCAGCTCAACCTCAGCATGGGATCCAATTGATGCTGCCAAGCGCAGTGGCCAAGTCGGGATAGGCAATGGTCCATTGAATGAAGGTCCAATATAAGCTACCACCGAAACCGAGGCTTATGAAGAACGAAATTGCTCAAATAATCATTATAAATGTGTCTGCTCAATGTCAGTGTCTGTGCGCTCAATGTAACATTGAATCCTAATATAACCTAGCGACGCAAAAATGCGTCTAGA
Organism: Salmo salar; assembly: GCF_965601325.2. Taxonomy (NCBI): domain Eukaryota; kingdom Metazoa; phylum Chordata; class Actinopteri; order Salmoniformes; family Salmonidae; genus Salmo; species Salmo salar. The sequence goes on from NC_138303.1 coordinate 52,462,352, forward strand.
CATTTCGCCTAAAATGATGGACCACACAATGAGCTTTCTTCACTGTAGCCTATGTCATCTTTGCGTCCAATCTTATTGGGCCTATATATAAATGTATTCAAATTGATGCAATGTCTGAAATATTATGGGTTTGTGTACAATAGGCTTTGCATTATAGGCTCAAGTTAATTTATAATCTTCACATTTACTGCAAAACCACATAGCATTTCACGAACAAACAGCTTATTTTGGGAGAGCATCCATTCATTTAAATAGAACTGGAGGAAAATGGCAAACGCGTCATGATATTTTCCTACCAATTGTCTGCGAATCTGTTTTATTGTATTTTCTGTCAAATGGAAGCATGGAGTGCTTATTATTCTGATATGGTCCTCAAATCCCATTTAGCAATTTGGGATGGCTTTAGGAGACTACTGTAGCCTATCGCCAAAACGATGATAATAAAACGCCAATACCATAGCCTATAACGTTTGAATATCCAGACAAAAAAAAAACATGTCTCTTACCTGTGCTGTGCACTAGATCGATGCCGGACTCTGTGAGTAGGTTTGGGTCACTTTGAGATCTGCCTCTATGCAGAAGACAGACATCTATTCCATTTCCATCGGATGTAGCCATTGGGGATAGAGCACATGAATACTGAATAAAATATTCAAAACCCTACCAGAGGCAGGCAAGGTCAGAAGTAAGCAGCAGTAGTGCAGATATAATTCGTTCTGACAACAGCCGCTTTGAGCATCTAATGGGGAGCCATGGGTGCTGAGCAGAAATTCCTAGTATGCTGGAGCCACTGAAGTATAATAAGAACGGTTGAAGCGCGCGTGTGTGTCTGTGCGCGCTCGTGTGGACGTGGGAGGGGTGATATGGATGTGCCGGTTTAAATGTCACTACTGCCTGATTGTTCCTCGCAACATTGTAGCCGGCGACACAAATTTAGGCCAGGCTGTCTACTTACACAATCTGAATTTATTAATGTAGCCTACTGATTTATGATGCTGGTTTGGTGTATATGGATGGTGATGAGGTTGTATAGAGCAGAACATTAACACGTGGTTAAATTGGTTCATTGAATAAATCTCAGGACTAACGTTATTAGTTTTGAATTGTTTTTTAAAATACTGCAATGTATCCCAATATTTCAATGTAATGCAATTATGAATGGCATTGAAGGGATTCAGAGACAACAGCTGCATAGGCCTAGTGGTATTGGCTGAAGGGAGATCAGTAGGCCTATTGATTTAGTAGAGAGCGTAATAGACAGAAATGAACAGAAATGTCTAATATTGGCTTTAATACCATGAGAAACGACAATGTAGCCTAAGCCTCCTGCTCAACGACTGTATAGGCTATGAAAAACACATACATTATTATATTATATTCCAAATGTAAATATGTTAGGTTCAATTGATTAAACAATTAATAATACTTGAATATTTATGGTAACAAGCAAAGCCATTTTAGACCTTATGCGCATATTTTGCGCCTTGATGAGTGTCCATTGGAAGTCCTTTCATCCTATTGGTCAACCCTGCTATGACGCGACGATGAGGAAGTAGTTGCCGTTGCAAAGATTTTGGATATACTGACAAGATACGTGTCTCCGCCCTAACAAATTGGAGTCGTTGTGAACAAAGTGGCACGGGGGGGCTGTCTAGCTCCCGCCTATCCTTTCTTTGGATTGGTGGATACATCTAATTTTTGTAAACATTTTTGAATAGTCGATGAAGTTTGACGTCAACCGCCTGTATTCAGCGAATGGCGAGAGAGAGACACTACGCCGCTAGCCTCATGCATAAATATGCATAGCCATCTCGAGACAACTCCTATATAAAGTGTTTTTTTTTTTCTTGCCGGGATGTCACGTGTCCTACTTATATCAGTACACTCTTAACAACTTAAGCATTACGAAACTTCTATTCAGTCAAATAAACCTCACGCAGCAAATAAGTCATTCGTTTTTTGTTGTTGACCAAATTCGAAACTCTTGACCTCCATATCAAATCACTTTGATTGGTGTACGAAAATACGCCACCTGTTGGAGGGCGACAGATTTTCTGGCTAGTTGGGCCACTCTCTCTGCCTGTCTGGTATTGGAACATACTGTACTGTCTTCCGTATTAGCGTTACAGCAGCAACATTCGCGTTCCGGAAGCAACATTAAGACTTCTGGTTTTCTGATTTTGCTTCAAAATAAAAGACTGTGGTAAAACGCTATGCGTATGATACGAAATCAATAATAGTGCATAATGTTAAAATAATGATACAAAATTAAAACTACATATGGGGAAAATCTAAATGTACATATTGGCTTACTGAGAAAAATGATTCTATTGGCCGATGTAAAAGCGGGGTTGGGAATACTCCGTAGAGTAGGGCCTGGAGAATGTATGTATGGTGTCATTTCATGGGGCACGGAATAATACGGAGTGTTGCTGGTCTTTTACTCCGCCCATTACATTGGCCACAATTCAAACCACTGTATTACATATTGGTTTATAGAGAGACAGCTATGTATAGGATTACTCAGTGGGGTCTGTAGAACCTATATACAGTGAGCTCCAGAAGTATTGCGGCAGTGGCACATGTTGTGTTGTTTTGGCTCAGTATTCCAGCACGTTGGATTTGAAATGATACAATCACTATGAGGTTAATATGCAGACTGTCAGCTTTAATTTGAGGGTATTTTTATCCATATTGGGTGAACCATTTAGAAATTACAGCACTTTTTGTACATAGTCCCACCATTTTAGGGGACCAAAAGGTTTGGGACAAATTCATGTATATGTGTATTAAAGTAGTTAAAGGTTTAGTATTTAGTCCCATATTGGCCCCATATTCCTAGCACGCAATGATTACATCAAGCTTGTTACTCTACAAACTTGTTGGATGCATTTGCTATTTGTTTTGGTTGTTTCAGATTATTTGTGCCCAATATAAATAAATAGTAAATAATATATTGTGTCATTTTGAAGTTACCTTAATTGTAAATAAGAATATAATATGTTTCTAAACACGTCTACATTAATGTGGATGCTACCATGATTACGGATTGTCCTGAATGAATCGTTAATAATGATGAGTGAGAAAGTTACAGACGCACAAATATCATACCCCCACAAAAAACTCAATACGGTCTGTAGAAACCACCTCCAAATTACCCGGTGCTATCCACGTAGTCTGCTTATATACACACTAAACTCAAAATCAAACACATAAGGCAAACTTTTTAGTCTAAACGAAAATCGTATTTATTTAAAATGTAAATGTAATGAATATCAACCAAGCTATAGGTACACAGTCACTACAGTCACCAATTTTCTGAAATGTGTCAGTTGAAATTTATGGTCTAACACACTTTATGATACATTCATTCATTTCAATCCCTCATCCATTAAATTAGTGATGTACCATTTTGTTTCATATGGAAAATCTATATCAATATCAGTTGCATTTTTTAATTAGATTTTGATATCATATCAGTTCGGAGAAAATACATTGCAACTGTGTGAATGTTCACTTTTCTGTGAAGTCCAGACACCTGGGCCAGGTGTGTTCTGGTGGTATAAACCTATCCAACTAGTGTTAATATGATGGAAAGCCCATCCACAATTGATGGCCCATCATCAGGCAATTAGGAAGGCTAAACAGCCTGTTTTTGTTTTAGCACTTTTAAGTATGCTAAGCAGCCTGTGAGAAGGTCTGTGAGAGGGTTTTGTGCATACAGGAATAGTCATGTATGCTTTTTTACAGAATAGTGTAGGTTAACAGTAAGAATAAACCAATATCACAATATGCCTTGCTCATAACAATATAAAACGATACCAATATCATATAAAATTATCGATTTTGGTGCTCACCACTACATGAAATAAATAACAAATGTATATTTAAACATAACTTAATTATTAAGCATATAGCTTAATTTCATCAGTCAAGTTTAAAACCTTAACTTCTATCAATGAAGTCATTTACTCTCCAATAACTCAAGTAAAATATAGTATTGCATGCCATTGTGAAAGGTTTTATTCACATTGCCCGCTCACAAGACTGCTTTAGAGAACAAGCACACATAAACACCACAACCGCTACTGTTTTTTAAAAAGCAGAGGCTGCAGATTAACTTTTCTGGACCACATTTTTCTCAGAGGTGCAAATAGGCCTACCAATGTTTTTTTTTTTTTTAAATACTTACCAATTCTTTCTGAATGGACCCTGTCCCATTTGTCACAAGTCAAGGGAAACACTATTATTTTAGGTGGTAAGCATAAATCCTCAACTGATAAAACACATTTCAGTGTATCCTTGCTTATTCGATTTCAACCTTTCCAGTTACATAGTGCTCATCTGATTCAGTTGTTATAGAGCTTACAATTTCCTCATCTGATAGACCCCTACCACAGCTTTCTGTCTCTAAGTGGAAGTGTTCATTCCCAATATGAACTATTGGCTACATCAATATGAAGTTGAGAAACAGGTTCTTTATCCTTTATCCTAAGTTGGGAGTCTGATGGTCTTCTCTGAGCAGTTGACATCCCCTCATTTAAACTCTCTACAAGCAATAAGTGTTGTACCTGAGCCTCATTTACCTTTTCGGTTTGTAACATTTTGTTTCATTTCACCTTGGTGTCACTAGCAATAGAATGTATAAATGTGTCACAGTCCTCTTTAAGGCTAAATCCATTTTTCCTCTCCGCTCTCTGTTTGATTGGTGTTTTTGTATCAATTAGTTTGTCTTTGATTGTGTTGCACTGAGTTAGCTTGTGCTGTCACCCTCATCTCCTATTTCATTACATATGGGTGACGGGCTCAAAGAGATGGTCAACTCAACCTGTTCCTCAATCTGATTAACAAGACTGAATGTAACCTCTATTCTTGTCCCACATACTCCTAAGATTTTTGACACTACGTTGAGTGACAATTTGTTTTGGCAACTTCCTCCTAAAATTGGAAATCACATTTTTCATTATGCTGCATAACGGAATGTATTGCCATTGAAATAGCATGATAATCCAAACATTTATTTAATTTTTCCCACATTTTTTGTGATTCTTAACTTTCTGATCCTCTGCAGCATCCCTGCACTCCCATTCAATTTGTTTCAGATTTGGTGGTTCAACAGCATTATTTTCATTTATCATCTGTTGTGTCAAATTATTCATTTATCAGTAGGGTCAACTCCACAGTTAACTCTATCACCAGACAACAGCGTCACCATCAGTACAGTCAACTCCTACTATAGCACTAGGTCCACTCTCTACCAGTCCCTCCACAGATACAGTGGCTTGCAAAAGTATTCACCCCCCTTGGCATTTTTCCTATTTTGTTGCCTTACAATCTGGAATTAAACTAGATTTTTGGGGGGGTTGTATCATGTGATTTACACAACATACCTACCATTTTGAAAATGCAAAATATTTTTTATTGTGAAACAAACAAGAAATAAGACAAAAAAACTGAAAACTTGAGCGTGCATAATTATTCACCCCCCCCCCCCCCCCAAAGTCAATACTTTGTAGAGTCACCTTTTGCAGCAATGACAGCTGCACGTCTCTTGGGGTATGTCTCTATCAGCTTGGCATATCTAGCCACTGGGATTTTTGCCCATTCTTCAAGGCAAAACTGCTCCAGCTCCTTCAAGTTGGATGGGTTCAGCTGGTGTACAGCAATTTTAAGTCATACCACAGATTCTCAATTGGATTAAGGTCTGGGCTTTGACTGGGCCATTCCAAGACATTTAAATGTTTCCCCTTAAACCACTTGAGTGTTGCTTTAGCAGTATGCTTAGGGTCATTGTCCTGCTGGAAGGTGAATTGCCGTCCCAGTCTCAAATCTCTGGAAGACTGAAACAGGTTTCCCTCAAGAATTTCCCTGTATTTAGCGCCATCCATCATTGCTTCAATTCTGACCAGTTTCCCAGTCCCTGACGATTAAAAACATCCCCACAGCATGATGCTGCCACCACCATGCTTCACTGTGGGGATGGTGTTCTTGGGGTGATGAGAGGTGTTGGGTTTGTGCCAGACATAGCATTTTCCTTGATGGCCAAAGCACCTTCTTCCATATGTTTGGGGAGTCTTCCACATGCCTTTTGACGAACACCAAACGTGTTTGCTTATTTTTTTCTTTAAGCAATGACTTCTTTCTGGCCACTCTTCTGTAAAGCCCAGCTCTGTGGAGTGTACGGCTTAAAGTGGTCCTATGGACAGATACTCCAATCTCCTTTGCAGCTCCTTTAGGGTTATCTTTGGTCTCTTTGTTGCGCCTCTGATTAATGCCCTCCTTGCCTGGTCAGTGAGTTTTGGTGGGCGGCCCTCTTGGCAGGTTTGTTGTGGTGCCATGTTCTTTCTATTTTTTAATAATGGATTTAATGGTGCTCCGTGGGATGTTCAAAGTTTCTGATATTTTTTAATAACTCAACCCTGATCTGTACTTCTCCACAACTTTATCCCTGACCTGTTTGGATAGCTCCTTGGTCTTCATGGTGCCGCTTGCTTGGTGGTGCCCCTTGCTTAGTGGTAATGCAGACTCTGGGGACTTTCAGAACAGGTGTATGTATACTGAGATCATGTGACAGATCATGTGACACTTAGATTGCACAAAGGTGGACTTTATTTAACTAATTATGTGACTTCTGAAGGTAATTGGTTGCACTAAATCTTATTTAAGGGCTTCATAGCAAAGGGGGTGAATACATATGCATGCACCACTTTTCAGTTTTTTATTTTTTAGAGTTTTCTTTAACAAGTAATTTTTGTTCATTTGACTTCACCAATTTGGACTATTTTGTGTATGTCCATTATATGAAATCCAAATAAAACTGTATTTTAATTACAGGTTGTAACGTAACAAAATATGAAAAAGGGGGAGCAGGGCAGGTCAGGGTTTAGGATTGGGAAATCCATCCAGAGTGTAATGAAGTATAGCCAGTTTTATTTACATCATTCCAGCAGCGCAAAACTTGGGAAGGAAGTACATTTTCTTAGAAATATACCTTTTCCCTGTGCTTCTCCGAGCATGCACTTCATATAGCCTAGGCCTATTGCCTAGTATAGGCTATGGATCATTTGATTGAGACCACACTAAATATAGGGTCCCTTGCTACTGCAGAGAATCAGGGATGAGGGGCAGCACATACATCGGCATACATACATTTTTACTTTGGCACCTAGATTAGTTCTCTCTCTGTAAGCCAATATGGAATTTATAGGCCTATTTGTATTGTATTGGGACCAATGGAGTGGGTGGAATAGAAAGTGTTGCTGGGCACGTACTGTAGACCTCAGACCACCATGGAATAACGCCATACAGTGCATTCAAAAAGTATTCAGACCCCTTCCCTTTTTCCACATTTTGTTACGTTACAGCCTTAATTTAAAATGTATTAAATATGTTTTCCCCCTCACCAGTCTACACACAATACCCTATAATGACAAAGCAAAAACAGGTTTAGAAATTTTAGCAAATTTACTAAAAATAAAACAGAAATACCTTATTTACATAAGTATTCAGACGCTTTGCTGTGAGACTCAAAATTGAGCTCAGGTTCATCCTGTTTCCATTGATCATCCTTGAAATGTTTCTACAACTTGATTGGAGTCCACCTGTGGTGAATTCATTTGTTTGGACATGTGGAAAGGCACACACCTGTCTATATAAGGTCCCACAGTTGACAGTGCATGTCAGAGCAAAAGCCAAGCCTTGAGGTCGAAGGAATTGTCCGTAGTGCTCCGAGACAGGATTGTGTTGAGGCACATATCTGGAGAAGGGAACCAAAACATTTCTGCAGCATTGAAGGAGCCAAGAACACAGTGGCCTCCATCATTCTTAAATGTAATAAGTTTGGAACCACCAAGGCTCTTCCTAGAGCTGGCTGCTCAGCCAAAATGCAGGGTGGGACTAATAAAAAGATAACTATTGTAAAATATACTGTGTCAATAAAATATATACAGTGGGGCAAAAAAGTATTTAGTCAGCCACAAATTGTGCAAGTTCTCCCACTTAAAAAGATGAGAGAGGCCTGTAATGTTCATCATAGGTACACTTCAACGATGACAGACAAAACGAGAATTTTTTTTCTCCAGAAAATCACATTGTAGGAATTTTTATGAATTTATTTGCAAATTATGGTGGAAAATAAGTATTTGGAAATAACAAAAGTTTATCTCAATACTTTGTTATATACCCTTTGTTGGCAATGACACAGGTCAAACGTTTTCTGTAAGTCTTCACAAGGTTTTCACACACTGTTGCTGGTATTTTGGCCCATTCCTCCATGCAGATCTCCTCTAGAGCAGTGATGTTTTGGGGCTGTCGCTGGGCAACACGGACTTTCAACTCCCTCCAAAGATTTTCTATGGGGTTGAGATCTGGAGACTGGCTAGGCCACTCCAGGACCTTGAAATGCTTCTTACGAAGCCACTCCTTCGTTGCCCGGGCGGTGTGTTTGGGATCATTGTCATGCTGAAAGACCCAGCCACATTTCATCTTCAATGCCCTTGCTGATGGAAGGTGGTTTTCACTCAAAATCTCCCGATACATGGCCCCATTCATTCTTTCCTTTACACGGATAAGTCATCCTGGTCCCTTTGCAGAAAAACAACCCCAAAGCATGATGTTTCCACCCCCATGCTTCACAGTAGGTATGGTGTTCTTTGGATGCAACTCAGCATTCTTTGTCCTCCAAACACGACGAGTTGAGTTTTTACCAAAAAGTTCTGTTTTGGTTTCATCTGACCATATGTCATTCTCCCAATCCTCTTCTGGATCATCCAAATGCTCTCTAGTAAACTTCAGACGGGCCTGGACATGTACTGGCTTAAGCAGGGGGACACGTCTGGCACTGCAGGATTTGAGTCCCTGGCGGCGTAGTGTGTTACTGATGGTAGGCTTTGTTACTTTGGTCCCAGCTCTCTGCAGGTCATTCACTAGGTCCCCCCGTGTGGTTCTGGGATTTTTGCTCACCGTTCTTGTGATCATTTTGACCCCACGGGGTGAGATCTTGCGTGGAGCCCCAGATCGAGGGAGATTATCAGTGGTCTTGTATGTGTTCCATTTCCTAATAATTGCTCCCACAGTTGATTTCTTCAAACCAAGCTGCTTACCTATTGCAGATTCAGTCTTCCCAGCCTGGTGCAGGTCTACAATTTTGTTTCTGGTGTCCTTTGACAGCTCTTTGGTCTTGGCCATAGTGGAGTTTGGAGTGTGACTGTTTGAGGTTGTGGACAGGTGTCTTTTATACTGATAACAAGTTCAAACAGGTGCCATTAATACAGGTAACGAGTGGAGGACAGAGGAGCCTCTTAAAGAAGAAGTTACAGGTCTGTGAGAGCCAGACATCTTGCTTGTTTGTAGGTGACCAAATACTTATTTCCCACCATAATTTGCAAATAATTTCATTAAAAATCCTACAATGTGATTTTCTGGATTTTTTTTTCTCATTTTGTCTGTCATAGTTGACGTATACCTATGATGAAAATTACAGGCCTCTCTCATCTTTTTAAGTGGGAGAACTTGCACAATTGGTGGCTGACTAAATACTTTTTTGCCCCACTGTATAGGTTCAGAACTTGTGAAACAGCAGTTAAAAATATATTGCAAAAATAAATCAAACTGGATGGTCTTCAGAAATAGATGGGAGGGGTTGAGGGTAGCAGAAGGATAGGAGTAAAAACAAACAAAGATCATCTGTTTTACAATAGCTGTGTCCGTAAAATGTATATAGTATGTATAAGCTGGAAGTAGAATCCTTAGTAGTGTTGTTCATTAGTTTACTCTAATTAGGGGAGGGGTGGTAGGATTAGTGGAAAAGTACATGGAATGTCCAATGCTGAAACACCAGCTTAACAAAGAAAAAACATAAACTAAGCCTTTGACCAAAAGGCTGTGGCCAAAAAGGGACAGTAACACAACAAACAGCTACTCCCCCATTCTCCCCCAGCACACCTATATAGAGGAAGACACAAAGCAATTAGTGGGCCCAGCTGTGTACTAATTGGCTTTACACTGAGTACGTATCCCCTGAGGAGGGTGCTGTCGTGTCCTCTTCCTACGGCTGGTCACTGAACTCTCACAGTATATACATATCCAGTCAAAAATTTGGACACACCTACTCATTCAAGAGTTTTTCTTTATTTTTACTATTTTCTACATAGTAGAATAATAATGAAGACATCAAAACGATGAAATAACACATATGCAATCATGTAGAAACCAAAAAAGTGTTAAACATATCCAAACATATTTTATTTGAGATTCTTCAAAGTAGCTACCCTTTGCCTTGATGACAGCTTTGCACACTCTTGGCATTCTCTCAACCAGCTTCATGTATATACTGTTACCTGTAATCCATTTCAATTAAAAATTGTGGAATTTCTTTCCTTCTTAATACATTTGAGCCAATCAGTTCTGTCAAGGTAGGGGTGGTATACAGAAGATAGCCACAGGAAAGGAAGACACAGAGTTACCTCTGCTAAAGTGGATAAATTCATTAGTTACCAGCCTCAGAAATTGCAGCCCAAATAAATGCTGAAGCGTGGAGGAAGAGGTGTGATGATGTGGAGGTGCTTTGCTGGTGACACTGTCTGTGATTTATTTAGAATTAAAGGCACACTTAACCAGCATGCCTATCACAGCATTCTGCAGCGATACACCATCCCATCTGGTTTGCACTTAGTGGGACTATCATTTGTTTTTCAACAGGACAACGACCCAACACACCTTCAGGCTGTGTAAAGGCTATTTTACCAAGAAGGGGAGTGATGGAGTGCTGCTTCAGATGACCTGGCCTCCACAATCACCCGACCTCAAACCAATTGAGATGGTTTGGGATGAGTTGGACCACAGAGTGAAGGAAAAGCAGACAGCAAGTGCTCAGCATATGTGGGAACTCCTTCAGGACTGTTGGAAAAGCATTCCAGGTGAAGCTGGTTGAGAGAATGCCAAGAGTGTGCAAAGGTGTCATCAAGGCGGTGGCTACATTGAAGAATCTAAAATATGTTTAACACTTTTCTGGTTACTACAATCGAATCCCCGAGCTGACAAGGTTCTGCCCCTGAGCAAGGCAGTTAACCCATTGTTCCCCGGGCACTCAAGACGTGAATGTCGATTAAGGCAGCTCCCCGCACTGCTCTGATTCAGACTAGGTACCCCCCTTCCCATGATTCCATATGTGTTATTTCATAGTTTTGATGTCTTCACTATTATTCTACAATACAGAAAATAGAAAATTGTTAAAAAAAAAGAAAAACCCTTGAATGAGTAGGTGTGTCTAAACTTTTGACTGGTACTGTATATATTTACAGAAAAATATATGGGGGATTGGAAATGATGCAAACAGTTACATTGATGGAAGCTATAACCTATCTGCAATATTAAAGCTGATCTGCAGAGACAAATGGGAGAAATGGGAGAAACTCCCCAAATACAGGTGTGCCAAGCTTGTAGAGTCATACCCAAGACTCAAGACTGTAATCGCTGCCAAAAGTGGTTGAACAAAGTACTGAGTAAAGGGTCTGAATACTTATGTAAATGTAATATTTCCGGTTTTTATTTTTTATATATTTGCAAAACTGTCTAAAAACCTGTTTTGCTTTGTTGTTATGGGGTATTGTGTGTAGATTGATGAGGCAAATACACTGCTCAAAAAAATAAAGGGAACACTAAAATAACACATCCTAGATCTGAATGAATGAAATAATCTTATTAAATACTTTTTTCTTTACATAGTTGAATGTGCTGACAACAAAATCACACAAAAATAATCAATGGAAATCCAATTTATCAACCCATGGAGGTCTGGATTTGGAGTCACACTCAAAATTAAAGTGGAAAACCACACTACAGGCTGATCCAACTTTGATGTAATGTCCTTAAAACAAGTCAAAATGAGGCTCAGTAGTGTGTGTGGCCTCCACGTGCCTGTATGACCTCCCTACAACGCCTGGGCATGCTCCTGATGAGGTGGCGGATGGTCTCCTGAGGGATCTCCTCCCAGACCTGGACTAAAGCATCCGCCAACTCCTGGACAGTCTGTGGTGCAACGTGGCGTTGGTGGATGGAGCGAGACATGATGTCCCAGATGTGCTCAATTGGATTCAGGTCTGGGGAACGGGCAGGCCAGTCCATAGCATCAATGCCTTCCTCTTGCAGGAACTGCTGACACACTCCAGCCACATGAGGTCAAGCATTGTCTTGCATTAGGAGGAACCCAGGGCCAACCTAACGAGCATATGGTCTAACAAGGGGTCTGAGGATCTCATCTCGGTACCTAATGGCAGTCAGGCTACCTCTGGCGAGCACATGGAGGGCTGTGCGGCCCCCCAAAGAAATGCCACCCCACACCATGACTGACCCACCGCCAAACCGGTCATGCTGGAGGATGTTGCAGGCAGCAGAACGTTCTCCACGGCGTCTCCAGACTCTGTCCCATCTGTCACATGTGCTCAGTGTGAACCTGCTTTCATCTGTGAAGAGCACAGGGCGCCAGAGGCGAATTTGCCAATCTTGGTGTTCTCTGGCAAATGCCAAACGTCCTGCACGGTGTTGGGCTGTAAGCGCAACCCCCACCTGTGGACGTCGGGCCCTCATGGAGTCTGTTTCTGACCGTTTGAGCAGACACATGCACATTTGTGGCCTGCTGGAGGTCATTTTGCAGGGCTCTGGCAGTGCTCCTCCTTGCACAAAGGCGGAGGTAGCGGTCCTGCTGCTGGGTTGTTGCCCTCCTACGGCCTCCTCCACGTCTCCTGATGTACTGGCCTGTCTCCTGGTAGCGCCTCCATGCTCTGGACACTACGCTGACAGACACAGCAAACCTTCTTGCCACAGCTCGCATTGATGTGCCATCCTGGATGAGCTGCACTACCTGAGCCACTTGTGTAGGTTGTAGACTCCGTCTCATGCTACCACTAGAGTGAAAGCACCGCCAGCATTCAAAAGTGACCAAAACATCAGCCAGGAAGCATAGGAACTGAGAAGTGGTCTGTGGTCACCACCTGCAGAACCACTCCTTTATTGGGGGTGTCTTGCTAATTGCCTATAATTTCCCCCTGTTGTCCATTCCATTAGCACAACAGCATGTGAAATGTATTGTCAATCAGTGTTGCTTCCTAAGTGGACAGTTTGATTTCACAGAAGTGTGATTGACTTGGAGTTACATTGTGTTGTTTAAGTGCTCCCTTTATTTTTTTGAGCAGTGCACATTTTAGAATAATGCTGTAACATAACAAAATGTGGAAAAGGGGAAGGGGTCTGAACACTTTCCAAATGCACTGTATGGTGTTATTCTATGGTGGACTGAGGTCTACAGTATATTCCCAGCAACACTTTCTACTCCACCCACTCCATTGGTCCCAATGCAATACAAATAGGCCTATAAATTACATGCTGGTTTACAGAGAGAAATCTATTCTAGCATCATACGCAAGACTTCCAGACTGTAATCGCTGCCAAATGTGCTTCAACAAAGTACTGAGTAAAGGGCCTGAATACTTATGTACAGTTGAAGTCGGAAGTTTACATACACTTATGTTGGAGTCATTAAAACTTGTTTTTCAACCACTCCACAAATGTCTTGTTAACAAACTATAGTTCTGGCAAGTTGGTTAGGACATCTACTTTGTGCATGACACAAGTAATTGTTCCTACAATTGTTTACAGACAGATTATTTCACTTATAATTCACTGTATCACAATTCCATTGGGTCAGAAGTTTACATACACTAAGTTGACTGTGCCTTTAAACAGCTTGGAAAATTCCAGAAAATGATGTCATGGCTTTAGAAGCTTCTGATAGGCTAATTGACATCATTTGAGTCAATTGGAGGTGTACCTGTGGATGTATTTCAAGGCCTTCCTTCAAACTCAGTGCCTCTTTACTTGACATCATGGGAAAATCAAAAGAAATCAGCCAAGACCTCAGAAAAAAAAATTGTAGACCTCTGCAAGTCTGGTTCATTCTTGGGAGAAATTTCCAAACGCCTGACGGTACCACATTCAAACAACAGTACGGAAGTATAAACACCATTGGACCACGCAGCCGTCATACCGCTCAGGAAGGAGACGCGTTCTGTCTCCTAGAGATGAAAGTACTTTGGTGCGAAAAGTACAAATCAATCCCAGAACAACAGCAAAGGACCTTGCGAAGATGCTGGAGGAAACAGGTACAAAAGTATCTATATCCACAGTAAAACAAGTCCTATATCTACATAACCTGAAAGGCCGCTCAGCAAGGAAGAAGCCACTGCTCCAACACCGCCATAAAAGACAGACCACGGTTTGCATGAGGACAAAGATCATACTTTTTGGAGAAATACCCTCTGGTCTGATGAAACAAAAACAGAACTGTTTAGCCATAATGACCATCGTTATGTTTGGAGGAAAAAGGGGGAGGCTTGCAAGCCGAAGATCACCATCCCAACCGTGAAGCACGGGGGTGGCAGTATCATGTTGTGGGGGTGCTTTGCTGCAGGAGGGACTGGTGCACTTCACAAAATAGATGGCATCATGAGGGAGGAAAATTATGTGGATATATTGAAGCAACATCTCAAGACATCAGTCAGGAAGTTAAAGCTTGGTCGCAAATGGGTCTTCCAAATGGTCAATGACCCCAAGCATACTTCCAAAGTTGTGGCAACATGGCTTAAGGACAACAAAGTCAAGGTATTGGAGTGGCCATCACAAAGCCCTGACCTCAACCCTATCGAACATTTGTGAACAGAACTGCTATGATGTTAATATTTTCATGTAAATCTGTTATTTACATCAACCACAGAGGAATTTAAGAGATACAACCCCCCTTGGAATCGCATCAAAAACAATTGCATATTCTTTTGGGGTTATTGGAATTTTAAACTATTCAAGAAATTCCCTATATGAGAGTAGATATCCATCCTCATTCAGTAACTGACCAACCAAAATAATTTTATTCTCAAACCAGTTATGAAAAAAATAGTTATTTTTAAATCGTATATGAGGGGAAAAATTGTGTTTAAATGCTAACATCCAAGCTAAAATTGCCTGCTTATGGAATTTGGCCAACTTTACTGGGATTTTATAAACATCAAAATTACATTGAAGCAAAAATTCTAAACAACCAACAGAGTGAAATAAATACTTAGGGAAGACATTCCAAATACTGTTCTGGTTCTTAACATACTTCAGAATCCAATTTATTTTAAAAGTATTATTTAGAGTATTGAAATCTAAAACCTCAAGACCTCCTTGTTCTAGGGTATTAGGGAGAATATATTTTCGTATATAGTGAGGCTTGTTCCTCCAAATAAAATTATAAAGAATCTTATCTAAGTCCTTTACAATTTTAGGGGGTAAGTCAAGTGATAACGAGACATAAAACGATCTGGATAACCCTTCAGCTTGGCTCCCGCCGGCCCCCAGCCCCCGAGCCAGGGTGAGCAGGGGCAACGCCGGGGGGGCGCCCACGGGGGGCCGCGGGTGCATCACACTGAAGCGCCGGATGAGCGTCTGCTGCGATGTAACCAGAGGTTCAATTTCTTCTTTGTTTTCTCAATAATGGGGTTAAAGTTTAATTCACTCCTTTATTTTTCATCCTTGCATATAACAATTCCAAGATAAGTAACCTTATCTTTAATTGGGATACCATATACTTCATGTAAAACACAATCCTTGAGTGGAAATAAGACTGACTGATTGATATTAATTTTCAAACCCGAAACTAAGGAAAAGTCTTCAATACATGAAACTGCTTTAGAAACCTCATTCCTGTCTCTCAAAAATATGGTGGTATCATCAGCCAGTTGACATAGTTTAAATTCATTGCCAAGTGCTGAAACACCTTAAATTCCTTTTCTTGATATGAAGAGCCATAATTTGAGTAACCAATAAAAATAAAAATGGACTAATTGGGCAGCCCTGCCTAATGCCACGGCCAATATCAAATCTTTGGGATGTCCCGTGAGCTAATTTTACAGAGCTAGTACAACCACTATATAAAGTTTGGACTGCTTTCAAAAAAAGTCACCAAACCCCAAAACACATATAGCTTTGAACATAAACTCATGTTCTACAGTGTCAAAAGCTTTATAAAAATCAACAAACATAAGAAAACTATCATCAAGGATGAGGTCATTATAGTCAATCATATCTAAGATCAACCTGATGTTATTACTAATGTGTCGACCATGCATAAAACCAGATTATTCTTCATCAATTATATGATGCAAGCCTTGTTTCAACCTCTTAGCAAATACAAGGGGAAATCATTTCCCATCATTATTCAACAGGCTAATGGGTCTCTAGTTGTCTATATAAAGAGTATCCTTATTAGGTTTGGGAATCAAAGTAATTACACCTTGCTTTAAGGAAGCCGGTAATTCCCCTTTTTCTATTGATTCTTGAAACATAGCAAGAATGAAACGAATCAATTTATCATTGAATGCTTTATAAAAGTCGCTTATTAAACCATCATTTCCAGGGGACCTATTGTCCTTAAGGCTTTTAATAGTCTTTTATCTCAATTTCAGATAACTCATCATCACAAAAATCCCTGAAATCATTATCTATCTTCTTAGCAATGTTTGCTACATTGTCTAAGAAAATATCTATATTGGAAGTTGACTGGGCTGATGTATACAGATTCTGATAAAACTGGGCAACATGCTGAGAGATTTCTTTTGGATTTTCATTGGGAGTATTATTAATCATTAATTTACATATTGAAGTCTTTTCGCCTGCCCTTTTTTCTAAATTAAAGAAATATTTTGTATTTTTCTCTCCCTCTTCCATACATTTTCGTCTTGATTATACAAACGCTCCCCGGGCCTTTTCCTCATAGATACAGTCTAACTGCATTTGCAATGATGATAGCTCCAGTAATTCCTGGTTAGTTCAGTTTTTTTAGTATAATCCATTATTCCCTTTATGATGTCATATTCTTTCTCTCTCTTGGCACAAGCAATTTCTTTCCCCATTGAAATAGCCAAAAGCCTTATATCAAATTTCATTAGCTCCCAGTAACTTCCAAACGTATTCATAACACAGGCACAATTCCAGTATTTATCAATAATTCCTGCTACTTCCTTCTTAAATACTTAATTCTCTAGTAAAGTCTTGTTCATTTTCCAGTAACCTTCAGTAACTTTTTTTGGTTGACAAACCATGCATATTTAGCTTTATTGAGATCCCTTTGTGGTCTGTTAAAATCAATGGTTCAATTGAGACTGTATCAACCTTGTCAGCCATATCTTCAGATATCAGCCAGAAATCAATACGGGATTGTATAGATACATCTTTGGTACTCCATGTAAACATAATCTTATCTGGGTTCTTATGTCTCCAAATATCTAGAACACCTAACTTTAGACATATATTCCTTATCTCACAAACAGAATTGCTATCCTTAGGAGGCCATCTATCTAGACTATCATGTAATATTGTATTATAATCTCCACCCCATATTACTTTGGCCAATGGAAATTTAGACATAATTTTCCTTATTTTCCTCTCAATGTCTCTAAATAAAATACAGTTACTTGACTTGTTATTGGAAGCATAAATATTTACAACAATGAATTGAACGTGGTTGACATCTACCAATAGTATAATCCATCTCCCTGTATTATCTGCTTCATGACTCAATATATGACCCTTAAAGTTGCCTTTTAAAATAGCGACACCTGCTGACCTAAAAACAAATATCATTCCCCCATTGACACTTCCAAAACGCAGTGTCTGTGGAACAGGCATGAGTTTCTTGAATGAAATAAAAGTCGGCACTCTTACAATACAAAAATAAAGATTTCCATTTCAAAATACTACGGATTCCCCTGGCATTAATAGAAACAACAGAAATTGACATTTACTATCACAGTGACTATATGAAGAATATTAAACTTGTATACGTTCACATGAATCGAGTTCTCACAAAAAGAAAAGTTTTTACTAGTTGCAAATAAAAACAGTCCTTTACACCACGCAAATGGTTGACCTAAATTATATATATATATAAATGCATAATTGCAAATAACATTGTACCATAGATTGGTAAAACGAATAGCCATCAAGCTAACATTAAGTGTTAGTGCGAATTTCCATGCCATAAAAAAGTTTGGCTCACACAAACAATGCTCTTTCCTCAAGAAATATGAAGTTTTATCAGATGCAAATAAAACTCAGTCCTGCACAACTCACTTGATAAATCCAGCAGTCAACAAAACTAGGCGTCAGCGTGAATTTCCCTTCCATTAACAAAAGCCTTAGCTCCGCAAAGTATGCACTTTTCCCTTCCTTCCCTGCTCTCTCAATCATCGGCCACAGAGGATCCCGAGCTTCTTTCCGGGACCGGGACTATGCCCTGCAATGTTCTCGTCAGATTTTTCTGCTAATCCATAAATTCGAAGATTCGGGTATGAATCACATTCACCCCCCCCCCCCCCCCCTTTTTTTTTTACACTGCAAGCATATGAGTGAGTTTCAACAATGCCTCTTTTCTCCTTGGAAGTTTCAACATCCATTATCTCAGCAACAGTTTGGTCATGTCCTGATAACATGTCCTGATAACATGCTATGAAGACGTTAGCAGGCCAATTTAACTACACACGCTGAAACTTTTCGATAGCTAGCTTGTTCGTTGGAAATCGTCAAAACTATATTTCAGTTTTATTAATTACAAAAATATTCAAAATAGCTATTGTATGGTTAGATATAATTTTCGTGAAAAAACGAATTTCACCTGCAGTCTAAAACTAAACTTTGTGAGAAAACCCTAAAATTGTTCCTCAGCTAGAAATGTTACAAATTTCGTCTTGATCTTGGCTCCCGCCATGTCCAGTACATATGACCTAGGCCTAATTTGTATGAGGTATGTCCAGTATACACTTTTGGGAGCCCCAAATAGTGTCGACGCATCGCATTTTAAGGTGTTTGACCACAGTAAAAGGCCAGCAACACTCCGTATTATTCAGCCCCATGAAATGACACCATATATACATTCTACAGACCCTACTTAGTATTCCCCAAAATACTTTTACTGCGGCACCCATCATTTAGTAATATAATAATATATAATAATAGTTTTTGCTCTTTAAGCCAATATGTGTTACATATGCAGTGATTCTCATTTGGGGCATTTATTTGACGCCGGAACGTTTTAAAACCCAAATGTGATGCAAATGTAACATAAATATGAACAAATATGCTTCATTGTTAATCTTTAGACAATTATTTTTCATATATCATGAATAAATACAGGTTATTGACACATTTCTATTATTACGTAGGGGAGCTTTATTTTGAAACATCTCGCAATTTCGTGAGCCGGAAGTACTTTTTTAGTGTTGCTAATGAGACGCTGATTGCAATCGGAAAAATGGCAGCGCACAAGTGCAATATTATTATGCTGGCGTTCGTTCTTTGTGGATTAACATATGTGTTTGTTAGAGCGGACATAGAAGACACAAATCATGTGAAAGATGCTGAAAGCGGGGCCGTTGATATTGCACCGAAGACGAATATAGGCGCGTCACTGCAATCAACTAAAACCGAGGACCAAACCCAGGCCGCGGAAGAGGAGAGGCAATGGGAGGCCGAAACGAATCCCGCAGATGCCCCAAGCGACAACAAAGCTGACCATGTCCATGATACCATGCAACACCTTGCCAGTCGTCCAGCACCGTATGCAAAAGACCAAACCCAAGAGGCAGCGGAAGAGGAGAGGCAATGGGAGGCTACCGAGGTCAAAGAAGCTGACCATGTCCCTGACACCATGCAAACCCCAGACGTCCCTCCACCAACGCCCGCAAAAGATCAGTTTCAGGAAGAGTTGGTGATCAGACCATTGCATTCTGGGGATATCTACGCCAGCTTCCAGTTCCGCACCATGTGGGATACAGACTTCTTACGAGGAAGTAAAGGTAGATAATGTGGTTTAATATGCTGTGTGGGTCAATCACATCATTTATCAAGTAGTCACACAGGGACACCACCAGTCGTCAGTGCATATCCAGCACAGGAGGTTGGTAGCATCAAAATTGGGAAGGAAAGGCTCGTGGTAAGTACAGGAACAGGAGCAGAGTAAGTGAAATGCTATCAAAGACATGGTTTCCATGTGTTTGATGCCATTCCTTCCGCTCCGTTCCAGCCATTATTATGAGCCGTCCTCCCCTCAGCAGCCTCCACTGAATTTGTCATGGTCCTGTAGACCCACAGAGCAGGTGCTTGTTCCAGCCCAGCACTAAACATTTTATTCAACCAATCAAGAGCTTGATGAGTTGAATAGTTGAACCAGGTGTCTTATTGCTGCTGTGCTATGTTGACTGTAGCTGTGCATTCATTGTCATCAGTACATATGACCTAGGCCTAATTTGTATGAGGTATGTCCAGTGCACACTTTTGGGAGATTATAGGCCTAGATCTGGTACGTGCACACCCCTAAACTCAAGGATGGATTTTATGAACTACAAATCAAGTCAACAAATTAGTGTTCTATGAAACTCACTGTTTCCTCCCAAATGTTCATTTTCAGTCTCCCACTACCGACTCTTCCCAAAGTCGCTGGGCCAGGTGATTTCAAAGTTCTCTGTGCGTGAGCTCCACATCTCCTTCACTCAGGGCTACTGGAGGACAATGCAGTGGGGCCAGCCATTCCTACCATCGCCCCCTGGTGCTGAACTGTGGGTATGGTTCCAGGACACTGTCACTGAGTGAGTGTATATAATATACTGTGTATTTATTTATCTTTACAAGTTCACTTTCTTTATTGTCGAAGCTAATGGAGTAGCTTCAGATCTGTTGAATCATTGTTAGTCGGTTCTGGTGTCAACGAGAGCTGTATGAATACATATGTGTGGCTCTAGGGTTGTTCATATGATTTGAATCACTTTTTGGCTGTACCCCTTTTGATTTGAACGAAACAGCCATACATTTTTTGCCCATGGTAGAAGTTGTCAAAGTGACTTCAAATAGATAAACTCAACCATTTATATTTTTCAGTAATGAAGACACTGTTGATGTATCATGGTGGGGTATGCAAAATGGTTCAAATTTGAGCACCTCTATCTCCTGACTGTTTTGGCATTCAGTTCCAAAAAGTCCCTTTCTGACTACTTCTACCATGGGCAAACATGTATGGAAGGTTTCTTTCAAATCAAAAGGGGTGCTGTCAGAAAGTGATTGAATTCATATGGAACGAGCCTGTAGTCTCACCCATTTTGTAAACTATGACTGCTATTATTTGGTCCATTAAGTCTTCGCCCATGAACATATCACATTTGACAGGCATGTCTTTCTTGTGACTGATTGCAGATACTACAGTTCTCGGCATTAAAGTGATATAGTTGTCTATTAAAGGGAATGTCCACTGAAGTGAATGATCCAGTGCCTTCAGAAAGTATTCACACCCCTTGACCTTTTACACATTTTGTTGTTACAAAATGGGAGTAAAATGGATTTAATAGTTTTTTTTTTGTTTTTGTCAATGATATACACAAAATAATTTTTTACATTTGTATTAATGGAAAATAAAACTATCTTGTTTTATATAAGTGTTAAATCACCTTTGGCAGCGATTACAGCTGTGATTCTTTCTGGTAAGTCTGAGCTTCGCACACTTGGATTGTACAATATTTGCCCATTTTATTATTTTTAAAAAGTGTCAAGATCTGTCAAGTTGGTTGTTGGTCATTGCTAGACAGACATTTTTAACTCTTGCCATATATTTTCAAGACACATTTTGTTTTTAAAGTCAACTTTAACTCAGGAACATTCAATGTCAACTTGCTAAGCAACTCCAGTGTATATTTGGCCTTGTGTTTTAGGTTATTGTCCTGCTGAAAGGTGAATTTATCTCCCAGTGTCTGTTGGAAAGCAGACTAAACCAGGTTTTCCTCTAGTATTTTGCCTGTGCTTAGCTCTGTTTCTTTTTATCCTAAAAAAAGCTGTCATGTGTTGTTGGATTTTCCCTACACATAACGCTTTGTATCCAGGACATAAAGTACATTTCTTCGTCACATTTTTTGCAGTTTTACTTTAGTGACTTATTGCAAACAGGATGCATGTTTTGTAATATTTGTATTCTGTACAGGCTTCCTTCTTTTCACTCTGTCATTTATGTTAGCATTGTGGAGTAGGCCTAACTACAATTTTGTTGATCCATCCTCCATTATCTTTTGTCGGAGTCATTAACCTGTCAAGGTATAGGGGGCAGTATTTTAGATTTCGGATGAAAAGCGTGCCCAAATTAAACTGGTTATTACTCTGGCCCAGAAACTAGAATATGCATATTATTAGTAGAGTTGGATAGAAAACACTCTGAAGTTTCTAAAACGGTTTGAATGGTGTCTGTGAGTATAACAGAACTCATATGGCAGGCAAAAACCTGAGAAAAATCCAACCAGGAAGTGGAAAGTCTGAGAATTGTAGTTCTTCTTTTGATTCTCTATCGAAACTACAGTGTCTGTGGGGTCACGTTGCACTTCCTAAGGCTTCCATTGGCTGTCAACAGCCTTCAGAAAGTTCTTTCAGCATTCTCCTGTCACTGGGCAGAGTATAGTAGCTCAGTCAATCAGTGGACTGCCTGAGGACAAAGAGATTGGATATGCGCGATCCTGCGAGCACGCCGTTCCTTCTTTTTCTTCTTGAATGAATATGCTATTGTCCGGTTGGAATATTATTGCAATTTTACATAAAAAATACTATAAAGATTGATTTTAAACAGCGTTTGACATGCTTCTAAGAACGGTAATGGAACATTTAGACTTTTCGTCTCTGGTACCGCGTTATGCCTTTGGATAGTGCTCTGTACGCACGAACAAAACGGAGGTATTTGGACATAAATATGGATTATTTCGAACAAAAACAACATTTCTTGTGGAAGTAGCAGTCCTGGGAGTGCATTCTGACGAAGATCAGCAAAGGTAAGAGAATATTTATAATACTAATTCTGAGTTTAGGTGACACCGAACTTGGCAGGTGTCTGTATAGCTTGCTGTGATGGCGAGCTATGTACTCAGAATATTGAAAAATGTGCTTTCTCTGTAAAGCTATTTTAAAATCTGACACAGCGGTTGCATAAAGGAGTACTGTATCTATAATCCTTAAAATAATTGTTATGTACTTTGTCAACATTTATGATGAGTATTTTTGTAAATTGATGTGCACATTCACCGGTAGGTTTGGTGGGAATACATTTTCTGAACATCACGCGCCAATGTAAAATGCTGTTTTTGGATATAAATATGAACTTTATCAAACAAAACATACATGTATTGTGTAACATGATGTCCTAGGAGTGTCATCTGATGAAGATCGTCAAAGGTTAGTGCTGTGTTTTGGGTTTTTGTGACACGTCCTTGCATGGAAAATGGCTGTGTGGTTATTTTTGTCTATGTACTCTCCTTACATAATCTAATGTTTTGCTTTCGCTGTAAAGCCTTTTTGAAATCGGACAATGTGGTTGGATTAATGAGAAGTTTATCTTTAAAATGGTGTAAAATAGTCGTATGTTTGAGAAATTGAAATTATGATATTTTTGCTGTTTTTTATTTCGCGCCACGCAATATCACTGGCTGTTGAATAGTGTGGGACGGTCACGTCCCACCTTGCCCAGAGAGGTTAAACTCTGTAGCTGTTTTAAAATCACCATTGACCTCCTGGTGAAATCCCTGAGTGGTTTCCTTCCATTCCAGCAACTGATTTACGAAGGTTGCCTATGTCTTTGTAGTGACTGGGTGTATTGTTACACCATTCAAAGTGTAAAATGAATAACTGCACCATGCTCAAAGGGATATTCAATGTCTGCTTTTTCTTTTTACCCATCTTCCTTATAAGTGTCCTTGTTTGTGAACCATAGGACAACCTCCCTGGGCTTTGTGGTTGAATCTGTGCTTCAAATTCACTGTTCACCTTGGACCTTAAAGATAATTGTATGTGTGGGGTACACCGATAGGGTAGTGATTTTAAACATGTTAAACACTATTTTTGCACATAGTGAGTCCATGCAACTTATTACGTGACTTGTTAAGCACATTTGTAATCCTGAACTTTAGGCTTGTCATAACAAAAGGGTTGCGTACTTATTGGCTGAAGACATTTCAGCTTTTCATTTTTTTAATTCATTTGTAAACATGTATAAAAACACAATTCCACTTTCACATTATGGGGTATTGTATGTAGATCAGTGACACAATTTTAAATTCAGGCTGTAACGCAACAAAATGTGAAAAAAAATCAAGGTGTGAATTATTTCTGAAGGCACTGTAACTGTACCATTCGTTTTGATCCTTCGCCTTAGTGTGGACGATGCCTGGAAGGAGCTGACCAACGTTCTCTCAGGGATCTTCTGTGCCTCCCTGAACTTCATTGACTCCACCAACACGGTGCAGCCCAGTGCCTCCTTCAAACCTCTAGGCTTGGGCAACGGTAAGTTTCCTCACACTCGACAGTCTCTACAGTAGCTAGCCTACCTCTGAACTGAGAGCAGTGTTCATAAAGCACCAGAGTGAAACGGGTACCATCTGTAATTGTTCAGTAAGGAACACTTCTACGGTGTGACAATGAATATGACCCAGTGCCAACCAATGCTTTGTCGTTATGTCAAACTGAAAAGACAATGCCATGAGTCTTTACAGCAGGTGTGGGCAATCCTATGGCTGGTATGGGGGGAGTTTTTACTCAAGCCAAGCGGTAAAACACCTCATTCAACTACCAAACTAATCATATTCAGGTTTGCATCTTGGCTAGAATATAAGCCTGCAATCTTACCAGCCCTGGTGGGGTAAGATTCCTACTCCTGAACAGAGAGCAGTGCTTTAGAACAGCCATATTGTACTCAAAAGGAATCCAAAATAAGTTAGTTAAAGATGTGAAACACTACGGTAGTGATGTGACTCTCCATAATGTCTCGTCTGTTGATTTGTCATCTCATGTACCTTGTATGTGTCCTCTAATCAGTAACAGACCAGCGCTTCCTCCGCTATGCCGTGTTGCCGCGGGAGATCGTCTGTACTGAGAACCTGACTCCGTGGAAGAAACTCCTTCCCTGTGGCTCCAAGGTACCTGTCTGTCTTATGTTTGATGCTCTTATGAAAGTTGCATATAGCCAAAGCTTTAGACTTTAGTACAATACATCTGAAATCTGCCACAACTCCTATGTGTGCAATGGCTTCCTTCTTGGCTTATGTGTATGGCTTTGGGTGGTTATTTTTGTTATCCTTTTATTGTAGTTGACTTTGTGTGTGTGGTGATTAACCATGTCTTTCATGTTTCCCCTCTCTTTCCACTAGGCTGGTCTGGCAGTCCTGATGAAGTCTGAGAAACTCTTCCACAGCAGCTTCCACTCCCAGGCTCTACACTTCAGACCTGTGTGTCAGGTAATACAGTCTGTAGTGTACATACACTACCGGTCAAAAGTTTTAGAACACCTCATTAATCTAAACGCAATACCCCATAATCACAAAGATACAAATGTCCCTTTTTCAGGACCGTGTCTTTCAAAGATAATTTGTAAAAATCCAGATCTTCATTGTAAAGGGTTTTAACACTATTTCCATTGCTTGTTCAGTGAACCATAAACAATTAATGAACATGCACCTGTGGAACGGTCGTTAAGACACTAACAGCTTACAGACGGTAGGCAATTAAGGTCACAGTTATGAAAACGTAGGACACTAAAGAGGCCTTTCTACTGACTCTGAAAAACACCAAGAGAAAGATGCCCAAGGTCCCTGCTCATCTGTGTGAATGTGCCTTGGGCATGCTGCAAGGAGGCATGAGGACTGCAGGTGTGGCCAATAAATTGCAATGTCCGTACTGTGTGACGCCTAAGACTTAGCTACAGGGATACGGGACGGACAGCTGATCGTCCTCGCAGTGGCAGAACACATGTAACAACACCTGCACAGGAATGGTACATCCAAACATTACACCTGCCGGACAGGTACAGGATGGCAATAACTGCCGGAGTTACACCAGGAACGCACAATCCCTCCATCAGTGCTCAGACTGTCCGCAATAGGCTGAGAGAGGCTGGACTGAGGGCTTGAAGGCCTGTTGTAAGGCATTCATGTTTATCGTCGAAGGAATGAGCGTTACACTGAGGCCTGTACTTTGGAGCGGGATTGATTTGGAGGTGGAGGGTCCGTCATGGTCTGGGGCGGTGTGTCACACAGCATCATCAGACTGAGCTTGTTGCAGGCAATCTCAACACTGTGCGTTACAGGGAAGACATCCTCCTCCCTCATGTGGTACCCTTCCTGCAGGCTCATCCTGACATGACCATCTAGCATGACAATGCCACCAGCTATACTGCTCATTCTGTGCGTGATTTCCTGCAATACCGGAATGTCAGTGTTCTGCCATGGCCAGCGAAGAGCCCGGATCTCAATCCCATTGAGCAAGTCTGGGATCTGTTGGATCGGAGGTTGAGGACTAGGGCCAGCCCTCCAGAAATGTCCTGGAACTTGCAGGTGCATTGGTGGAAGAGGGGGGTAACATCTCACAAATCTGGTGCAGTCCATGAGTAGGAGATGCACTGCAGTACTGAATGCAGTTGGTGGCCACACCAGATGCTAACTGTTACTTTTGGTTTTGACCCCACCCCCCCTTTGTCCACGGACACATTATTCCATTTCTGTTAGTCACATGTCTGTCGAACTTGTTCAGTTTGTCTGTTGTTGAATCTTGTTATGT
Organism: Salmo salar; assembly: GCF_965601325.2. Taxonomy (NCBI): domain Eukaryota; kingdom Metazoa; phylum Chordata; class Actinopteri; order Salmoniformes; family Salmonidae; genus Salmo; species Salmo salar. Next base: position 52,489,007 of record NC_138303.1, read on the forward strand.
TCATACGTGTGTGTGTGTGTGTGTGTGTGTGTGTGTGTGTGTGTATATAGTTGAAGTCGGAAGTTTAAATACATCTTAGCCAAATACATTTAAACTCAGTTTTTCACAGTTCCTGACGTTTAATCCAAGTAAAAATTCCCTGTCCTAGGTTAGTTAGATCACCACTTTAATATAAGAAGGTGAAATGTCAGAATAATAGTAGAGAAAATGATTTATTTCAGCTTTTATTTCTTTCATCACATTTCCAGTGGGTCAGAAGTTTACATGCATGCAATTAGTATTTGGTAGCATTGCCTTTAAATTGTTTAACTTGGGTCAAATGTTTTGGATAGCCTTCCACAAGCTTCACACAATAAGTTGGGGGAATTTTGGCCCATTCCTCCTGACAGAGCTGGTGTAACGGAGTCAGGTTTGTAGGCCTCCTTGCTCGCACACGTTTTTTTCAGTTCTGCCCACAAATTTAATATAGGATTGAGGTCAGGGCTTTGTGATGGTCACTCCAATAGCTTGACTTTGTTGTGCTTAAGCCATTTTGCCACAACTTTGGAAGTATGCTTTGGGTCCTTTTCCATTTGGAAGACCCATTTGTGACTAAGCTTTAACTTCCTGACTGATGTCTTGAGATGTTACTTCAATATATATCCACATAATTTCCTTTCCTCATGATGCCATCTATTTTGTGAAGTGCGCCAGTCCCTCCTGCAGCAAAGCACATGATGCTGCCACCCGGGTGCTTCACGGTTGGGATGGTGTTTTTTGGCATGCAAGCCTCCCCCTTTTCCCTCTAAACATAACGATGGTCATTATGGCCAAACCGTTCTATTATTGTTTCATCAGACCAGAGGACGTTTCTCCAAAAAGTACGATCTTTGTCCCCATGTGCAGTTGCAAACCGTAGTCTGGCTATTTTATGGCGGTTTTGGAGCAGTGGCTTCTTCCTTGCTGAGCGGCCTTTCAGGTTATGTCGATAAAGGACTGGTTTTACTGTGGATATAGATTATTTTGTACCTGTTTCCTCCAGCATCTTCACAAGGTCCTTTGCTGTTGTTCTGGGATTGATTTGCACATTTCGCATCAAAGTACATTCATCTCTAGGAGACAGAACGCATCTCCTTCATGAGCGGATTGACTGCTGCGTGGTCCCATGGTGTTTATACTTGCGTACTATTGTTTGTACAGATGAACGTGGTACCTTCAGGCGTTTGGAAATTGCTCCCAAGGATGAACCTGACTTGTGGAGGTCTGCATTTTTTTTCTGAGGTCTTGGCTGATTTATTTTGATTTTCCCATGATGTCATGCAAAGAGGCACTGAGTTTGAAGGTAGGCCTTGAAATAAATCCACAGGCACACCTCCTATTGACTCAAATGATGTCAATTAGCCTATCAGAAGCTTCTAAAGCCATGACATCCTTTTCTGGAGTTTTCCAAGCTGTTTAAGGGCACAGTCAACTTAGTGTATGTAAACTTCTGACCCACTGGAATTGTGATTAAGTGAAATAATCTGTCTGTAAACAATTGTTGTAAAAATAGCTTGTCATGCACAAAGTAGATGTCTTAACCGACTTGCCAAAACTATAGTTTGTTAACAAGAAATTTGTGGAGTGGTTGAAAAACGTGTTTTAATGACTCCAACTTAAGTGTATGTTAACTTCTGACTTCACGTGTGTATGTATGTGTGTGTCCTATCTATATCTATCTATCTATCTATCTATCTATCTATCTATCTATCTATCTATCTCAAAAGTTTAGACACCTACTCATTCAAGGGTTTTTCTTTATTTTTACTATTTTCTACATTGTAAAATAATTGTGACGGCATCAAAACTATGAAATAACACACATGGAATCATGTAATAACCTAAAGTTTTAAGCTAATTTAAAATATATTTGAGATTCTTCAAATGGCCACCCTTTGCCTTGATGACAGCTTTGCACACTCTTGGCATTCTCTCAACCAGCTTCACCTGGCATGCTTTTCCAACAGTCTTGAAGCAGTTCCCACATATGCTGAGCAGTTGTTGGCTGCTTTTCCTTCACTCTGCAGTCCGACTGTCGTTTCTCTGCTTATTTTAGCTGTTCTTGCCATAAAATGGACTTGGTCTTTTACTAAATAAGGCTATCTTCTGTATGCCCCCCTATCTTGTCACAAAACAACTGATTGGTTCAAACGCATAAAGAAGGAAAGAAATTCCACAATTTAACTTTTAAGAAGGCACACCTGTTAATTGAAATGCTTTCCAGGTGGCAACCTCATGAAGCTGGTTGAGAGAATGCCAAGATTGTGCAGAGCTGGATTGAAGGATCTCAAATGTAAAATATATTTTGATTTGTTTAACACTTTTATGGTTACTACAAGATTCCATATGTGTTATTTCATAGTTCTGATATCTTCACTATCATTCTACAATGTGGAAAGTAGTAAAAATAAAGAAAAACCCTTGAATGAGTAGGTGTGTCCAAAATTATGACTGGTAATAAATATATATATATATTACACACACACAGAGAGAAGCAATACAACTGGCCTTCTGTAGACTAGTTGAGTATCTGGAGCATCGGCATTTGGGTTCGATTACAGGCTCAAAATGGCCAGAAACAAATAACTTTCTTTTGAAACTCGTCAGTCTAGTCGTGTTCTGAGAAATGAAGGCTATTCCATGCAAGAAACTGAAGATCTCGTACAACGCTGTGTAATACTCCCTTCACAGAACAACACAAACTGTCTCTAACCAGAATAGAAAGAGGAGTGGTAGGACCCAGTGCACAACTGAGCAGGAGGACAAGTACATTAGAGTGTCTAGTATGAGAAACAGACACCAAGTCCTCAACTGGCAGCTTCATTAAATAGTAGCCGCAAAACACCAATCTCAATGTCAACATTGAAGAGGCGACTCCGGGGTGCTGGCCTTCTAGGCAGAGTTGCAAAGAAAAAGCCATATGTCAGACTGGCCAATAAAAATAAAAGATTAAGATGGGCAAATGAACACAGACACTGGACAGAGTCGCCTCTTCACTTTTGACGTTGAGACAGGTGTTTTGCGGGTACTATTTAATGAAGCTGCCAGTTGAGGAATTTTTTTGTAGATTTACTTTTCAAATAACCGAATGTGTGAGGTTTTAATTTGAATTAAGGTGAAAAGGCCATTCTTGAACATGTGTTGAGACATTTTTACTAATCTGCTAGAGAACCACTTCTGATTTAAGTATAACTTTTGTGTGAGGTCTAATGCCCTCCGAATTTCTGCCCTCCGAATTCAAATTAATTATATAAATAGGCCCGTTTTTAATTTTGTCTGGCTTGCCGTTCCAAATAAAATATACTTTTTTTTGCTCATATCATTTAAAAAACAAGTCGCTAGCTGTAGGCAAGGCCATAAGCAAATAGGTAAACTGGGATATGACTAAAGAGTTAAATCAGGGTGAATTCTTTCCACAAATAGATAGATCTTGCTACCATGGAAAGGAAAATAACTATCTATTTGTGGTAACTTTC